>NC_139576.1:32911143-32993643 GCF_946808225.1 Silurus aristotelis | reverse complement strand
TTCATATTCCTCCATATGCTGTCTTCTTTTAAATCTTTAAACGTGCGCAACCAATATTCATTTGCAACAGGTCTCTTAAAAACAGCATCTCTAAAAAGGCAATACAACATTTTCACAGAACATGTTTAAAAAGCAAACAATTTTTCCCGAAGACTCACATTCACATCTTTTTCTTCTTGGCCCTCTTCCATGTTTTAAATTCTTTTTAGCCATTCTTGAGGTATAGAGTTCTTGATTACATCATATTTATTTTCTATTTCTTGTCTGCTAAAATCCTCCTTTGCCTCCTCCATTATGTCCACAATGTATTGTGTTGGTAAAAACCCCTCTTTGAATTCATATAAAACATCTCTTACTTTCATAATACCCACATCCCACCATTTCTTAAAGAATATCTCTTTCCCCTGATTTAAAATGCCATTGTTTAAGAATAAAGGCTGATTTAAAATGTTCTCTCTTCCTTGTGGATTAAAATGTACATGAGTTAAAAATTTGTCCCAGGCCCTCAAGAGTTCTTTATAAAAGTCTGGCAACCCCTCAGTCATCCAATTCTTTGTTTTCTTCCACAGTATTTTGTCTCCAAGATTAAAGTTGCTACACTTATTTAAGAAAAAACCCATTGTTGCTTTCCATGCCGCATTGTTTTCTTCATCCATGTATTTTTTTTTATCATTTTCACCCTCAGACTGTTTGTTCTTTGTTCCACATCCATTAATCCCAGTCCTCCCTTCTCTATTGCTCCTATTAAAGTGTTGTATGCAATCCTTGCGGGCTTCCCTGCCCATAAAAAATCTAAAAAACATTTTTTCAGCCTTTTTTTTGCCCACAACGGCATAGATGATGTGTATAAAATATACCACAGTTTAGAAATCATTAAGACTTTGAGAACCAAAACTTTCCCTTTTAGTGTTAATGTTCTCATTATCCAAAATATCAACCTCCTTTCAATCCCTCCTAATATTTCCTCCCACATTGTTTCCTCTGCTTTCTTTTCATCCCTCCCCATTAAAACTCCTAAAATCTTTATTTCTTTTGCTTCAATAAAAGTAAAATGCTCCGTTAAAACCGCCGTCCTTCCGAATCTCATGTACACTGTTTTATCCTCGTTTATTTTGGCTCCTGATCCCCTACAGAACATTTGTATGATTTGCATTGCTTTTTTCACCCCTCCAGATCTTTGACCAATAGCGCTGTGTCACTCGCATACTGAAATATTTTATTCTTTTCTCCCTCGATGCCTAATCCTTTTATTTATTGCTCTTGTTTTATAGTTAGTCCTAAAGGTTCCACAATTAGAGAAGATAAAAGTGCTGACAGCGGCATCCTTGTCTTATTGATCTGATTATTTTAAAACACTGTTAAAAACCCATTGCATTAATTTTTATTACTGCACCTTTGTATAAGATCCTAATCCATTTAATAAAATGTTTTCCAAACCCAAACCTCTTTAAAACGTCAAATAAGAAACTATGTTCCACCCTGTCAAATGCTTTCTCAAAGTCTAAACTGATAATAAAACCATCTTTATTCTGCTCACGCATGTATCTTATCGTATCTTTTATACTAATTGTTGTGTCTGCTATATCTCTACCCTTTACACCGTACACTTGGTTAGTTTTAATTATGCTCAGCATTACTTCCTTCAGTCTGTTGGCTAAGATTTTGGATAAAATATTAAAATCAGTATTCAGCATAGTGATTGGTCTGTAGTTTTTAAGATCTGTTTTCTCCCCTTTTTTCTTGTATATCAATTTTATTAAGCCCATTCCCATTATTTGATTCAACTCTCCTTTCTTAAAAATATCCACATATACTTCTTTCAAAATACAAGTTAAAAGGTCTTGAATAACTATATATATCTTGAATAACTCAGGATACTAGCGGAACGGATGTTGCATTTTTTTCCCTTTTGCACTTTATTTATACACAGATTTAGCCACACAGTTGCACAATTTTGTGCCATTCCTGGAACCAGATCCTGTTCAAATGAGAGATCATGCTCAGCTATCATGATAACAAAACAAGTGTTCAAGCCAGTGATGTCAAATGGACTATTTTTGTCTAAAGACATGCTCAAGCATTTGGATGAGTCTTTATTATACACTGAAATTTTGCCAAAATTTCAGAAGACTTCGAACAGAGTCAACATGTTAAATAGCTTTCTCTCATGTTTTTTCAGTATCAATAACAACTCAAGTCTCCTCCACATGGGCTCACTTCAGAAAAATTGACCAAGAAGGTACAGCCCTATCTGAAGTGCGATTCAAACCCACACCTCCAGAGGAGACTGCAACCTGAACGCAGCGCCTTAAAAAGCTCAGCCGTCCTGACAGCCAGGCTTTGACTTTTCTTGCATTGGTGACCATGTCTAGGTCATATGGTGAACACGCAACAGTAGCAGATGTATTTCGTTCACGGTTTAATTATCTACGGTGTTGACTTAAAAAAGTGCTGCTGATCCACTCAGCCATGGTTACGGAAGGTTTTCCCGATTCTGCACATCCATCAAAAACATTTGTTTTACTGATGCACCAAGTCTCAAATCAGCACTGAAATCAGCCATGATGCGCACATTCAGCATTTTACTGTCTGGGGGCGGCAAACACGGCAGCACGTTTTGTGCCATTTTTTTCTCATAACACCGAAACGAACATAAATTACTGTCACAGCGAGGTTTCAACTATTTTTGTCCAAAGACATGCTCAAGCATTTGGATGAGTCTTCGATATTCAGTGAAATTTTGCCAGAATATTTCAGTATCAAACAAGCAACAGAAGACTTGAACACGCAAATGTAGAAGAAGTATTTTGTTTGCGGTTTAATTATCTACGGGGTTGACTTAAAATAGTTCTGCTGCAGTGATAAAGAGCTGTGTTCTGGCAGAACAATCTGTGGGAAATTTGTAAGAAACGAAGATCATAAACGTAGTAGGCAAGATTTTAACATGGTGCAGGAAAACCCCAACGGATTTCAAATCCATCACCTTACCCACTTAGCCATGACTACGCAAGGTTCTGCCTTAAGGCCACTTTGGCTTGCGTGCATCAAAGGGAAACCAGTGGCAATCTTTCTGTTTGGCTCTCACACACCACAGATGTAGACTAGTTTACAAAGTCAACGATAAGCAGTCAGAAGGCAACAAGAGTTTGGGGTTAACATGGATGAGACAGAGGGAGTCAGTGATGTAAACATGACTGAGAACAGAGACATTCCTGATCATCATCATCTTTTCTCTGCTTGTGTTCTATATGGTTGTTGTTCAGCATTCATTGAGTAACAACATTTGTAATTAGTTTTTTTGTAAAAAAAAATTCCTGTTTTTATTAACGTGTGATCAATGCAGCGCATTTCTGTTTGATCATTTTTAATTAAAATATAAATAAATAAATAAATAAATAAATATAAAAGGGGTGAAATTAATCCTCCAGTGCAACACACGTTTATTCACCATGTCTTTTCTTTGCTCAGCTATAAAAATAAATAAATAAACTTTACAGAAAAATAATATTTAATCAGTAAACATTTGTTTTACTGATGTGAGAAAACAGATAGGGGGCGCTTTCTGACGTCTCTGTCATCTCTCTTTACATTTAGAACAGTGTGATTAAATATTTGAATTGATTGACAGCCCTAATATTAATATGATGTGAGGTCCAGTTACCAGTGTGACACTGAAACAAGTAAAAACAAAGCCTTTACTACTAATTAAGTACATGTCAAAGCCCAAACTTCTTCACTGTAACTTGAGTAAAAAATTATAGTCAGAACTTCAACTTTTTCCAGAGTCTTTCAGCAGGCAGATGGGTAGATAAATTAGATAGATATAGATTGATAGAGCGATAGAAAAGATGAGCAGGCATATAGGCATTCAGACTAAAAAACAGATTAGACAGACATAGATAAACACAAATAGAAGTCTAGATAAGATAAATAAGTAGACAGAAATGTGTAAAATATAGCTCTTAATAGTATTGCTGAGTCGTCTAAAGTACCAGACTCAAGGATTAAAACCTTCCAGAAAACTGAGTGTTTGATCTCCACATGGAGGTGTGTGTTCAAATACTAACAAATATCAAAATAATTTTTCCTTTGTCTTCCAAACAAGACATACAGAGGAAACAAGTAGATGGTCACCCAATAGTCAAGTCAAGTCAAGTCAAGTTTATTTCTATAGCACTTTTCACAACACACATTGTTTTAAAGCAGCTTTACAGAAATCAACAGTCAAGGTGAATGGTGTGCATTTATCCCTGATGAGCAGCCGTGGTGACTGTGGCAAGGAAAAACTCCCCTAGATGTAATGAGGAAGAAACCATGAGAGGAACCAGACTCAAAAGGGGAACCCATCCTCATTTGGGTGACATCAAGAGTTTGATCATAAATCTTTCAACAATACAGAACACTGGAGAACAATAGTGGGAAAGACAGACAGATAGACAAACAAACAGAGTAATATTCAAAAGGTACCAAACTTAAAGTTCAATACATTTCAGGAAACTGAGTGTTCTGGTCTCCACATGGAGGCATGGATTTAAATCCCACTTCTGACAGTAACTTTATTTTTATTAGAAACCAAAACAAAAATATGAAAATAATTCTCCTTTGTCTTTCAAACACAGACATACAGAACAAAGATGGTTACCTAATAGTGGGAAAGACAGACAGAAACAAACTGTTAAAACAGACAAGCAGGCAGATGGATATATAAATTAGACAGATCAATAGATTGATAGGAAAGATGAGCAGGTATATATATGCATTCAGACAGAAAACCAGATAAGAGTGATGTAGATAGATAAGAAACACACAAATAGAACGATCGATAAGACAAACAAGTAGACAGAAACTTGTAAAAATAGTTTTATCAGCCACTGAGGGGATAAGAAACACATGCTTGTATGTCAGGATGGCCGAGCAGTCTAAGGTGCCAGACTCAAGGTTCTGTACCTTCCAGAAAACTGAGTGTTCTGGTCTCCACATGGAGGCGTGGGTTCAAATCCCACTTCTGACAGTGACTTTATTTTCATTAGATATAAAAAACAACAATAAAATAATTATTCTCCTTTGTCTTTCAAACACAGACATACAGAATAAACAAGTAGATGGTTACCTAATAGTGGGAAAAACAGCCAGAAAAACAGCCAGAAAAAAACTGTTAATACAGACTAGCAGGAAGATGGATATATAAATTAGACAGATCGATAGGAAAAACCCAGCCAATAGGGTTGCACAAGCCACTGCACTCTTAGTGCCAGTCCCAGTTACTATTACTGGTAAAGGGAGAGAGGTAGCTGATATGATGGAGAGGAGAAAGGTACATATGTTGTGTGTTCAGGAGACCAAGTGGAAAGGGAGTAAGGCTCGTCAGTAAAAACAGGTATGTAGTTCCTTTTTATTGATGTGTTCTGCCTACACAAAATCATTCCATTGAAGATGCATCTAAAATCGATGCTTGATGTTTAGATGTCACAGTGTTACTTAGCAACTTTTAGAAGGATATCAATTTATAATCCATAAAAGTTTTAAAATAAAAATACATTTTAATTTCCCTTTGACTGATCATCTCAGTTCATCTCCTCTAAGTCCTTTAGTGAGTCAAACCTGTTTTCAGTCTTTATCATGTCTTTTTTAAGGACTTTCTTTCTGGCAACCTCTACATTAGATATTGCCTTTACTGACCTCATTGTTGGTTTCACTTGTTTGTCCTCCTTTTTTCTTTTCCCTTTTCATTTTTTATTCCTGTTGCTTGTTCCTTACATGCTGGATGGTCGGATTCTATTGTGTTCAGGTCATTTTGCAGGCTGTACATCAACTCCATTTGAGTCCATGATTATCCATCCTGTTGCATGTCCACCGATGTCTCTTCCCTTGGTCCTTCTTCTCCACCAAAGCATTTTGCAAACTTTCAGTTAGTCCTATTTGGGTCTAGATTCCCCATCCTGCTGTAAGTGATCCTCCTGGTTGTTGTGCTTCTTTCCATCTTGTTTCACGCCCTTGTCCATTGTTGTTTCTCCCTTTTGTGTTGTTATTTACTCTTCTTGCCGCTCACTGTCTCGTTCATGCAACTGCGCATCCACCTGCTGTTCATCCTCCTCCTCCTCGTTTCCCATCCAACACTCACACTTATTTAAAGGCAGATTGCAATCCGGCACGTTACTGCGTTGCAGTCCCTCACAATGTGCCTTCTCTTCTCATAGTTAAAGCACTTAAAATCTGGGCAATCCTTCACCAAATGATTCGGGCTCATGCACAGCTGGCAGGTCTTCACTTGATGGCTGTGCGTAACCCGAAAGTACTGCAGGCCTTCTGCCGTTTCTATTTTTGTATTGGGAGAGAGGCAACTTTTTTTGGGAGCCACGTTTTCACAAACCTCGTCACTCGTCCTCAATGTTGGTGCCTGGATACACTCTCCTTTTTATTTTGGATATTGGGAAAACTCCCCATCCCTACAATTTTTTTATAATTTTATTATCAGTAATGTAGACAGGCAGCTGCATGAAGGAAACCACATAGTCTCTATTTTGCAGTCTTTTGACCTCACACTTGGTTCCATTGATAACCAAACTGTCCAAGAGATACTCAGTGTCCTCTTATTATTCCAGAGTGACCTCATACAACTTAATTTGTTTGGGACGCACTACGAGAATCCTCCCTTCACCAATCCGCTCTGTTAATCCTTTATTTATGTCTGATACTCTCACATCTTTCAGTTGTCCTGCCTCCACTGTCATTTCCTTCAGGTAAACTCTTCCTTTTCTTTCTTTTTTATTGATTTTATTGGCATCTCGTCATCTTTTAACCAGTCCATTGTCTCGATGCGCTATCCATTGGGCCACAGAGCCCTACGTTACACAGTGCTGTATTTTACTATCTCGGAACTGTTTATCTCAACGGATGGCTCGTAGTCTGTTTAAAATCTCTGTTTTTTTTCCATTGCTAACAAATACTATCAAGCTTTCAAAAGGGTCAGAGAAAAACCTGCAATTCACCATTCAGTGCTCCAGAGAAACCATCTTATCCACTTGCAATGTTCTATCTCAAGCCATAAAGAAAAAGCTCAAAGGCACTCAAGCAGAAGCATCAAAGGACAACTGCATCAGGCACTGCTGGGATTCGAACCCAGGATCTCCTGTTTACAAGACAGGCACTTTAACCAACTAAGCCACAGCACCTTGCTGCCAGACAGCAAATGCTCAGCCAGCTGTTGAATGGGAATTCTTCGCTCTAAGATTGAGGGGGAAAAAAGTGCATGGACATATTCATTCGAGCTAACAGCTAATAAGGCAGAAGCATCAATTAGATTTTTGTCTTAATGCTAGTCCTACCATTATTTTCAGACTTGCTAAGGTCCTCAACAGAAAATATGATCAAATACAAATATAGTTAAGATACATATTGACAAATATGTTTTGGTTAAATGAGTAGAACCATGTGGAACAAGAGGAGATTTTTTTGAAAACTGCACCCAACAAAGCATTTCGGGTTAGGACGAGAAGCACGGACATGTCACATGCGATATGGCTCTTTAATCTACCTAGTGTAAAATGAAAGTTACTAGCAAGACAAGTAAAAAATGCACAACGACTCTGGTGGGACTCCAGCCCACAACCTTTAAATAGCTCTACCGCCGAGTCTAGAAGTCCAATGCGCTATCCATTGCGCCACAGAGCCGCTATGTTGCGGAGGTCTGTATTTTACTACCTCGGAACTGTTTATCTCAACGGATGGCTCGTAATCTGTTTAAAATCACTGTTTTTTTTCCATTGCTA
Organism: Silurus aristotelis; assembly: GCF_946808225.1. Classification (NCBI taxonomy): domain Eukaryota; kingdom Metazoa; phylum Chordata; class Actinopteri; order Siluriformes; family Siluridae; genus Silurus; species Silurus aristotelis. The sequence continues at coordinate 32,985,874 of NC_139576.1, read as the reverse complement.
ACAAATACTATCAAGCTTTCAAAAGGGTCAGAGCAAAGCCTGCAATTCACCATTCAGTGCCCCAAAGAAACCATCTTATCCACTTGCAATGTTCTATCTCAAGCCATAAAGAAAAAGCTGGAAGGCACTCAAGCAGAAGCACCAAAGGACAACTGCATCAGGCACTGCTGGGATTCGAACCCAGGATCTCCTGTTTACTAGACAGGCACTTTAACCAACTAAGCCACAGCGCCTTGCTGCCAGACAGCAAATGCTCAGCCACCTGTTGAATGGAAATTCTTCGCTCTAAGATTAAGGAGAAAAAAAGTGCATGGACATATTCATTCGAGCTAACAGCTAATAAGGCAGAAGCATGAATTAGATTTTTGACTTAATGCTAGTCCTACCATTAATTTCAGACTTGCTAAGGTCCTCAACAGAAAATATGATCAAATACAAATATAGTTAAGATACATATTGACAAACAATAGCCATGCCATAGCAGTGAAAACGTTCTATCTAATATCTGATCATAGTCTCAACAAACCACTAAAATTCTGTTAAAATTAGCATGCAACACACAACTGTTGACAGCAATTGCTCTGAAGGTCCTACTCTTTCAGCAATACAAAGCAGTGCTGCATCTAACAAACATTGGACACCACTGTCCTTAGTGGTAGGAGCAATTGATCTTGATTGTTTGCTCATGGACCCATGAATGTATATTTGTTTTATATAAGAGATTTCTAAAATCTTTTGTAGAACAATTGCTGTACCACTGGACTGTGCGCTTTGGTTGTAAGAGAAACCATCTTGTAATCAAGAACTCGGAATCTGCCATTGCCTAACGAGGTGGCCTGGCCGAAGGCCGTTACTAGGAACCACCGCTCTGAGTATGTAATACAATAAAGGCCCTGTTGGCTGTTGTTTTTCTTTTGTGTAAAAAGATTTTTTAACTGATTTAGAGCAACTGCTGTACCAATGTACTGTCCAAACTGACTGTACGGTATATCCATGTTATTACAAACCTCGGAATCTGAGCTTGCTAGGGCGTTGTACCACCACAAACAGTTTGCTCATTGATAAAAAGGCCTATAATGTTTTGTGTTGAAATCACAGCGCAGTCGTACCCGATTTACCTGATTTTCATTGCAGTTTGTATGGCCATGGTACCACGCTTTCAGCAATAACAAAGGAGACCTGCAACTAACCAACATTAGGCACCAATGTCCTAAGTGGTATTCAGCCTAGATCGTTTGCTCTTGGACCCATGCATGTTGTATTGGTTTAATGTAAGAGATTTTTTTATTATATTTAGAACAATTACTATACCATTGGACTGTTCATTTAGGATTTAAGACATACCCATGTAATCAACACCTCATAGGTCTGTATTTTACTATCTCGGAACTGTTTATCTCAAGGGATGGCTCGTAGTTTGTTTAAAATCACTGTTTTTTTTCATTGCTAACAAATACTATCAAGCTTTAAAAAGGGTCCGAGCAAAGCGTGCAATTTACCATTCAGTGCCCCAGAGAAACCATCTTATCCACTTGCAATTTTACATCTCAAGCTACTCAGACCTCGTGGTGCATAGTCTGTTTCATCCAAATAATGTTAGTACATTATAACCCTCCTATAACATGTTACCAAGCTTTATCAATTTGCTTTAGCTGAAAAAAAGATAACTCTGCAAATAGTGACTGAGATGTATTCAAATTTAAAGTTTCAGTGACACCTCAAATAATGTCACTATCAAAGTACTCAATTTGTCATTACAACCGCGACGAGAAAAATGCAAAGCCTTCTCTGGGCCATGAAGAGGTTCAAAGCAGCCACTTGGACCTCATGGCACAACGGTAGCGCGTCTGACTCCAGATCAAAAGGTTGTATGTTTGAATCACATCGTGGTCATGGTTGCTGGACTCTTGCTTTTTGTCCAATGTGGAGACTTTTAATTTGTCCAAAGTGTAGTCTGTCTAATCAAATTAATGTTAGTACATTATAACCCTCCTATATCATGTCACCAAACTTTGTATAGTGTAACAGATTGTTTCCTTTACATATGAAATGTAACTCCTGAATCTTATTTACACCAACAATCAGGGACTTCCAATGCGGAAAATGTCAGAGCCTGCAACCTGACCGTCAGACTCAATTTGTCATTACAACGTATTGTCAGAGCCCGTACTCTTTGTAAGTAAAAATCTCATGGCATTTTGACATCAAGGGAAGATTCAGAAAAGCTTTGGATTGTCCCACAACAAAAATCAGCCACCCGCTAACTTTTTAACACCCGAATAGGGACTTGAACCCTGGATCCTCAGATTAAAAGTCTGATGCGCTACTAATTGAGCTATCTGGGCTCTGCTCAAATTCCTGCTTTGAACTAAAACAGTTGCGACACCTTGCCAGGCGACACCTTACCAGGAGTTTCTTGAAGCTTGAAAATCACGTTGAGGTCATGGTTGCTGGACTCTTGCTTTTGGCCTTTATTAGCAGCTGCTCTATCTTTGATTTTCCAATGTGGAGACTTTGAATTTGTCCAAAGTCTAGTCTGTCTCATCAAATTAACTTTACTACATTATAACCCTCCTATAACATGTTACCAAGCTTTGTCAATTGGCTCTAGCTGAATAAAAAGATAACTCTGCAAATAGTGACTGAGATCTTTTCACAATTCAAGTTTCAGTGACACCTCAAATAATGTCACAGTCAAAGTATGTTTGAACCAATGATATTTGCATGGGACGATCATGGGAATATCTTTTGGGTTCAAACAAAGACGACTATTCTCAGAGCCATTGGTTGGTCAAAATACACCATAAAGGATGCTTATCAGAGTGAGACTAAACCATAATTTGCTAATGTATGGGTAAGACTTGGAAAGCATGTGGAAACTTTAGAGCTGGTACTCTGTGTACTCTGACACTTTTAATTCTAAATGCTTCTTTTTAGGTGAAATTGTAGACAAGTCAAGACATTGCAGCAAACTTCATCACCGCTGTGATGGCCGAGTGGTTAAGGCGTTGAACTTGAAATCCAATGGGGTTTCCCCACGCAGGTTCAAATCCTGCTCACAGCGTTTCATCAATGTGTGATAGTGATTTATTTTTAAGGCTTTACTGTGTGAAGTGAACGATGTACAGAAGTGTTTCAGCATAGAAGAAACGTTAGAAACAAACATAATTTGTTTTACTCGAGGTGAAAGTTGTTTTGCTGGGACGAGGAGGAAGAACATTAGAACTCACATTATCTCTTTAGGAAACATGATTCATCTTGTGCTTTCTACAAGATCAAAAAGGTTCTTGAAACTTCTTGTTTCAAAAGAATATGTTTCATATCACTTGACTTCTGCCCTCAGACTCTCACTAGTGTACAGAGATGATTGTGGATTAAACATATTAATGTGTGAATGTTAGATTTTGCAATGTTTCTTCTTATTTAGATCTGTAAAAAATACCAAGACTAAAAGGTGAATAAAACCTGTTTTCCACACTCTTTATTGTTCTTTTACCAGGTCGTAAGTGTTCCACCTGCTGCAAGTGTTCCACCTGCTTTACTCCACTCCTACTGCTGTAGCGCCCCCTACCTCCACCCCCACCATTATACAGCCTGCACTTACATTATCACTGCTCATTCATTATTTTCATATTTCAGTATTTACTCCACACGCAATTATCTCTGGAACCTCCCCAAAGCCTTTTATATTCATATTGTATTTTATTGGATAGAAGATTATTTGTGTTTTCTTGAAAAGTGAAATCAGATCTTTACATTTCCAGCACATGTATGATTTTACATGAATGTCAGTCTGTTCTGTCGCCTCTCTTTTTTAGTTTACAAAGTCACGGTTTGGTGGATCCTTCAGCAACAATTCAGCAGCCAAACCTAATGTAAATGTACCAATGCAGATTCCTGTAATTTAAAAAGATCTTCATATGTCATTATCATCATCATTATTATGCTAAAGTTCATAATATACAATATGTGTCTTTACAGCCTGGTAGTCAAAGTTCATCTCCTTCAGCCAGTCCTTCATCTGCATCCAGACCTTCATCTGCATCCAGTCCTTCATCTGCATCCAGTCCTTCATCTGCATCCAGTCCTTCATCTGCATCCAGACCTTCATCTGCATCCAGACCTGCTGTTTCTTCTGTTCTGCTCCTTTAACCATTTCTTCCTGGTGTTTTGAGTCACTCAGAAACTTGATATCATTCTACCATTTATTTTTGTGGATTTACTACTATTATAATCTATAGTTATTTATGATTAGGTTGTTGTTTCAGACCCAATCAGGATCATTTTTTTAATCTTTGTACATGATTATATCTATTGTTAAATAACCTTTGTTAATATATACATTGATTTGTAATATTGTAGCATTTTCAGTAATTAAAAATAAAATGTTTTATTGTTTATAGAACAGTGACTCGTGAATTATTCTGTGAACCTGCTGAACCTATTATCATCTTCATTATTATTATTATTATTATTATTATTAGTAGTAGTAGTAGTAATAGTAGTAGTATTTTTAAGTAGAATATAAATATAAAAGATAAATACAGAACATGTCCCAAATAATGAAAAAGAGACTTTTGTTAAAAGATTTTTTATAATATTAATGAACATGAGTGACAAGTGATGTATTTTTATTCACATTATCAGTATTTGTGTGCACTATTGAGGGATTCGAACCAGCATCATTCACATCAGAGATTCTCCCTGGGAAGCACATAAGGCAGTTTGCTAAAAAATATATACATCAATCTGCCAACAACCATAAGAAATGTGCAAGACATGTTTCCTTTACCTTTTCTTTTTTCTTCCATTTTTCACATTTTTCTTTCTCTTTTTCCTGTTTTCCCTTCTTTCCCTTCTTTTTCCCTCTTTCCAGCCCCTAAACAGACTATTGATCCCCAGCTTCACACAGCTCACATCCTCAACTCTCAGTCCCACACTTCCCTCTAGCGGCACTATCCGGACGTGCTTTATGCTCCATTCTGTACTAATGTGACTTCTGTTTGTGTTTTTTAGCAGTGATTCTCAATCTTTTTCTGCCATTTACCACTTCAGAGGGGTGGATTTTTAAACCCCACCTGTCCTCCGTCACCTCAAAAAAGGATGATGAAATATTTCAAGTTGAAAAATGTCTAATTTATTAAACTATCCAATTCTAAATGATCATCAACTAACATCAAAAACAAAAATAGAGAAAAGAAAGGTGTAGTTGTGTTATCACTTTGCCTTTCTGTCACTTTGCAATCTGTGTAAAATAGAGCAAATGCATTTCATACATCTTTTCACAACTGAGTTGTAGACTTGATACTGTCACTCTCAAGTCATGTTTAATATTGAGATCAGATCTGTATTTAATTTTCAGTTTAGCAACATCTAAAACGTTTCAGAGATAAGATGTGGCAAAAGGAACAGGATAACACAAACCACAATTATATTTTCTTTAAGGCTGAATTTTTGGTTTATTGCTCCTACCATCTAAATTTTTTTGTCTGCTTGTGCTGAATTACCTGTTTGTTTGTTTGTTTTTTGTGATCAATGTCACACATTTATCCATCGAATAGATTTTCACAACTTTGTTTGTGGTGCTTTGTGTGTATGAACTTTATTCATATTGAAAATCATTAATGAAGAACAAATAAATAAATAAATCCTGCCTTTCATTGCGCCCCACCTGTCATATCTTTATTCTCCACTAGAGGGCCCACAATTTGAGAACCACTGAGCTAGGCTAACTAGCCGGCTAACTAATCCTATTTATTCTGAATACTGTTTAGACTGTTTTTTTGCTTTTCATTAACTTTTTTTTTGTACTGAGAAATGTAGAAATGTAAACCTGTATGTTTTACAATATTTCAACATTTCAGAGTGGAAAGTGATTGTAGTTTACTCATAATAATGTTTTTCTGCTTAAGACTGTAGATTTGGTGTTTCTTTTTCTCTTGTTTATAACAGAGTTTGTTTTTTTGTTTGTTTGTTTTTTTAGATAAAATGAATTCCAGTATTTCAGCACTGTATGTTGGTGAGCTGCACCATGAAGTGACAGATAACATGCTGATGGAGAAATTCAGCTCTGTGGGCCACGTTCACTCCATCCATGTCTGCAGGAACCGGAACGCCGGCGTTTTAATCAGTTATTCCTACGTCAACTTTTACCAGCGAGCCTATGGTAATTAAATCCTCATTAAACCCCAATACACTATTTCTGCATTTTTACCAGTTTATTGTCCACTTAAAACTCCAGGAGTCATTTCTGTATTATTTTACTACTTTATTACATGAATATGGTCAGGTTTTCTGACTTAAAATTTGAGAGTGTTTTCTCCTCACCCATCTTTCCCCAGTATTTTTTACTGAAATGAATGACCTGTAATGAATTTTGTTTCCTCAGCTGAGCGAGCGTTGGCAACACTTAATTGTGAGTTTCATATGGGGAAACCTATGAGAGTCATGTGGTCTCCGAGGAAATTCACCATGAGGAAAAGTAGCATCTGAAACTTGTTCAAACCTGCAAGCTTTTTTCTAAGACGCACCACCCAGTAACAGTCACTCAGACACTAAGACACACACACACACACACACACACACACACACACACACACACACACACACAGAAACCCTCACCACCACCTATAGATTAAACCATATAAAGAAAATAATCTCCTAAAATGTTTAATCAGATTTAATGATAATAACAAATATACAAATAAACCCTGTGCCTCTTTCGCTAATATATACATCATTTTGAAATATTATTTGTTCCTTTGTATGTTTGCATCTTTGATATTTTATCATTTGACATCTTTGTAGTTTTTCTGGTAATTAAAAATAAAATGTTTTATTGTTCATATAACAGCGACTCGTGAATTATTCTGTGAACCCGCAGCGTCTTCTGTGTTGCCTGTTCAGAGTAAAAACAACCCTATGTATTCACAATTCAAGTTTCAGTGACACGTCAAATAATTTCACAGTTAAAGTATGTTTAAACCAATGTTATTTGCATGGGAGGATCATGGGAATATCTTTTGGGTTCAAACAAAGACGACTATTGTCACGGCCATTTGTTGGTCACCACCATAAAGGATGCTTACCACAGTGAGACTAAACCATTATTTACTCATGTATGGGTAGGACTTGGAAAACATCTGGCATGTCAGAGCTTGTACTCTGTGCAAGAGAAAGGTTCATAGAATTTTGTCATCAAGTGAAGATTCAGACAAGCTGTTGATTTTCCCACAAATAACAACAAACAATCATTAGCTTTTTAACACAAGAACAGGGACTTGAACCCTGGATCCTCAGATTAAAAGTCTGATGCGCTACTAAATGAGCTATCCGGGCTCTGCTAATGTGTCTGCTGTTGTTACACCTGGCCTCAATAATATACTTGTCTCTGTGCTTGCTCAGAGAGGGCGAATCTCAGGAGTTTCTTGAAGCTTTCTCCAATTGTTTAATGTGCTTTTCTTGTAAGAAGCCCACCATGAAGGTTATCCCCGATTTCATGTCCAACAGCAGTATTCAAGGAGCTCAATTCAAGGAGTATTCAATTAATGCAGGGGTCTCCAAACTACGGCCCTCTCATCCGGCCCGTGGAGACCTTTTTGTCTACGGAAAAAAATTACAGAAATTTACATGTATCCTGCCAAGATCAGCCGCCGCTTATGTGGACGTTATGTTTTCCAACCGATCACTACATTGCAAAACCTTATTCGCTGCTTACTTTTTCTACTTCCGTTCACAGTCAATAAAATGATATAACGCCATCTAGTGGTGAAGTTTTTAAATGGTTTGCTGCTTGTTAAAGACTTGATTATTTTGATCACATTTTGACAGTTGCGGTTGACTGCTGCGATGAGGAGTTGTTGGTGTCAGTTAGCGTCTGATTGCGAAACATGTTGCACTCTATTTTATTTAGTGATAATTTCCTTCACATAAGTGTTTAAAGTATTGGGAATGTCGTTAGTTTAGTAAGAATTTTTCAAATATTCTGAAGAGGAAAGATTAAAAGCAACAATCTTTCTACCATAAGTAGATATATTTGCACACTTTATTCAGGTAAGTTTAACTTAAGAACTCATAAGATATTTTTAAAAATTGTTTCGGGTCATTTGCAGCTATAATTGTGACAAAATTAGTTCGCATAATCAGGTTTTTTGAGCGATATTGTGTGCAAGATACTTTCAGTTTCACTATTTATTTATGTTGAATTCACTTCATTTTAGTGCCCAGTGATGGCCGAAAAAAGGAAAAGAAAAATAGACGATGAGTGTCTGCAATTTCAAGAAGAATGGAGTTTGAAATACTTGTTCAGTAAATCCTCAAATGAAAATGAATCCCTAACTAAGGCCAGTTATAAAGTTGCCTACATCCTGGCTAAAAGTGGCAAACCGTTTACAGATGGTGAAGTAGTGAAGGAATGTTTGTACAATTTGAAAATGTAGCTTTGGGTGCAAATACCATTGCCCGCCGTGTTGCAGACATGGGTGAAAACATTGTGATTCAAATAGCGAAAAATGCAAGCAAGTTTCGCCATTTTTCAAATGCAATGGATGAATCACTGGACAGCTGTTCCACCTCTCAACTGCTTGTGTTCATTAGAGGTGTGGATGAAGACATGAATATAACACAAGAGCTGGCTTCCCTACATAGCAGGTATGGCACTGTTACCGGAGAGGATATATTCAATGAATTGAAAAAAACATTTGCTGATTATAACTTGGACTGGACTAACCTCAGTTGCCTGACTGTTGATGGAGGAAAAAACATGAGTGGCATAAAGAAAGGCTTGGTTGGACAAGTGAAGCAGATGTGTAATGAGAAAAACATTCTACAACCAATGTTCCTGCACTGTATTATTCACCAGCAAGCTTTGTGTGCTAAATATGTGGACATTAGCAGTGTACTGAATCCAGTGGTGAAGATGGTGAATTTAATAAGGTCACATAGCCTCAACCATAGACAGTTCAGAGGCATATTGAAAGATACAGACACAAAATCGCAAGATTTACCATATTACACAGCAGTAAGATGGCTAAGTTGTGAGAAAGTTCTGAGCAGAGAATTTAAGTTAAGAAAGGAAATAGGTGACATCCTGGAAAGTAAAGGCAAGCCACATCCTTTACTGTCTGATGAAGAGTGGGTAAGGAAATTGGCCTTTGCTGCAGACATAACTAGTCATTTACATTTTCTGAAACTAAAACTACAAGTGTCACATAAAAGCAAATCAGTGTATGGCTTTACACTGTACACTGGTCTGCATAATCCAGTCCTTTAATGTTTTCTGAAAATAAGCTTAGTATGTGTCATTTGGACCTTTTAAATATACAAAAAAAAAATCTTACCATTTTATTTCATATAGGTTGGTCTATTTTGCAGATTAAGAAAATGTTTTACAAGGAAATTGTGATCAAGGAATCCATCATGGCAATCTGAACACACAATGCCATGGAGGTGTCAGAATGTTGTGTGCAAGATCTTCCTATATGCAAATTTTCAGCTGGCCTAGAATCACTTGGGCCAGAGTCATTTTTAGTCATACATTTAATAAATGTCACAATTTTATAGGAGCCACCTTTCATTGGGAATAAGTGTAAGAATGTAGTGCTTAAATGTAATTAGCAGAGAGGTGGACATCGATTGAGATCACAGATAAGGATGAGTATCGCTTCAGAGTGGGAAAAAGTATAAACCTATTTCAAAATCCTTTCACTTCAAGATCTGCATGTGGTCAGTACATGGTTGAAGAGAAGAAATGCTGGAACAAAGCACTTTAACACTGCAGCAGCACGTTTTGAAGTCGAACCCGTAGATAATTAAAACGGCAACAAAATACATCCATGACTTTTGCGTGTTCATTATTTGGCCTACACATGGTCACCAAAACAAAAGTCTAGGTTTAAATTGAGATCACTGGCTTGAACACTTGTTTTGTTATCATGATAGCTGAGCATGGTCTCTGACTGACTCCTTTACATTGTAATTCAAATTCAATTGACACTTCATCTGATATTGACAAGAACCCCACTGGGTTTTCCAGCCCGTTTGGAAGCTAGAAGAGTAGAGCCGAGCCACTCTTTGCCACAAGATGTGAGTCCCGTCTCGGTTACTTGCAGCGAGCAGAGTGGCGCAGCGGAAGCGTGCTGGGCCCATAACCCAGAGGTCGATGGATCGAAACCATCCTCTGCTAACTGTTACCTGTTTAATATCTCAGTCCCATTCCTCAATGGAAATCTGTACACATAATGCTGTCGAGGTATCCGAATTCTGTGTTGAACATTTTCCTATATGCACATTTTCAGCTAGCCTAAGGACAGTTAGGCCAAATTCATTTATAATCATACATTTAATAAATGCCACATAATTTTATATGACCCCCTTTTCATTGTGAATAGGAGTAAGAATGTCGTGCTCGCATGTGATTAGCAGAGAGGTGGACATAGATTGAGATCACATATAAGGATGAGTATCACTTCAGAGTGGGGAAAAGTATAAACCTATTTCCAAATCCTATTACTTCACTATCTGCATGTGATGAGTACATGGGTGAAAAGGACAAATGCTGGATTCAACTGACCTGCCTACTTTGTGCACCAAACAGAAAGATTGCCATTGGTTTCCTTTTGATGCAGGCAAGCACCAGTTGACTCATTGATGGATGTGCAGGGGTCATGGAAAACCTTCCATAATCAAGGCTGAGAGGATAAGGTGACAGACCTAAAATCCGTTGGGGTCTCCCTGCGCCATGTTAAAATCATGCCTACTACATTTGTGATCTTAGTGTCTTACAAATTCCCCACAAATTGTTCCGCCAGAACACAGCTCTTTAACACTGCAGCAGAACTATTTAAAGTCATCCGCGTAGATAATTAAACCGCGAACGAAATACGTCTTCTACATTTGCGTGGTCACCATATGACCTAGACAATGGCCACCAAGGCAAGAGGCAGCAAACCCTGGCTGTGAGAATGGCCGAGCGGTCTAAGGCGCTGCGTTCAAGTCGCAGTCTCCTCTGGAGGCGTGGGTTCGAATCCCACTTCTGACAGGTGTGTACCTTGTTGGTCAGTTTTTTTGAACTGAGCCCATGCAGGGGAGACTTGTTGAGTTGATACTGATACTGAGTTGATACTGAAAGAACATGAAAGAAAACTATTCAACATGCTGACTGTTCGAGTCTACAGTTTGCTTGGATAATGCTCAAGTCTTCTGCTGCTTGTTTGATATAGAAATATCTTGGCAAAATTTCACTGAATATCGAAGACTCATCCAAATGCTTGAGCATCTCTTTGGACAAAAATAGTTGAAACCTTGCTGTGACACACCAGTCTAGCTTTCATTTGACATCACTGGCTTGAACACTTGTTTCGTTATCATGATAGCTAAGCATGGTCTCTCATTTGAACAGAATCTCGTTCCAGGAATAGCACAAAAGTGTGCAACTGTGTGGCTAAATCTGTGTGTAAATAAAGTGCAAAGGGAAAATAATGCAATGTCTTATCTGCTAGTATCCTCAGATTCCTTATTTTTTCGGTTCTGCAGTGGCATTTTATCATGATAATTCAATTAGGAGATGGATCATTGATGAACCATGACACTCTCTTATTTACAGCGTTTGTGAAAGAAAAGGTGTCACCTAAAAGTAAATCAGTGCATAATGTGAACAAGTGAAAAGGACAGATTTCACAACAATGCTGTACAGAGTACACTGATCTGCATAATCCAGTCCTTTATTGTTTTCTGAAAATAAGCTTAGTATGTGTGTTTTGGACATATCTGGTTGTTCGGAGAAATAAATACAAATCATTACTGCTTCAGAGTGAAGAACAGTAAAACCTATTTCAAAATTCTTTCACTTCAAGATCTGCATGTGGTCAGTACATGGTTGAAGAGAAGAAATGCTGGAACACAGCTCTTTAACACTGCAGCAGCACGTTTTGAAGTCGACCCCGTAGATAATTAAAACGCCAACAAAATACATCCATGACTTTTGCATGTTCATTATTTGGCCTACACATGGTCACCAAAACAAAAGTCTAGGTTTAATTTGAGATCACTGGCTTGAACACTTGTTTTGTTATCATGATAGCTGAGCATGGTCTCTGACTGACTCCTTTACATTGTAATTCAAATTCAATCGACACTTCATCTGATATTGACAAGAACCCCACTGGGTTTTCCAGCCCGTTTGGAAGCTAGAAGAGTAGAGCCGAGCCACTCTTTGCCACAAGATGTGAGTCCCGTCACGGTTGCTTGCAGCGAGCAGAGTGGCGCAGCGGAAGCGTGCTGGGCCCATAACCCAGAGGTCGATGGATCGAAACCATCCTCTGTTACCTGTTTAATACCTCAGTCCCATTCCTCAATGGAAATCTGAACACATAATGCTATCGAGGTATCTGAATTCTGTGTCCAGCATCTTCCTATATGCACATTTTCAGCTAGCCTAAGGACAGTTAGGCCAAAGTCATTTATAATCATACATTTAATAAATGCCACATAATTTTATATGATCCCCTTTTCATTGGGAATAGGGGTAAGAATGTCTTGCTCGCATGTGATTAGCAGAGAGGTGGACATATATTGAGATCACATATAAGGATGAGTATCACTTCAGAGTGGGGAAAAGTATAAACCTATTTCCAAATCCTATTACTTCACTATCTGCATGTGATGAGTACATGGGTGAAAAGGACAAATGCTCGATTTGAATGACCTGCCTACTTTGTGCACCAAACAGAAAGATTGCCATTGGTTTCCTTTTGATGCAGGCAAGCACCAGTTGACTCATTGATGGATGTGCAGGGGTCATGGAAAACCTTCCATAATCAAGGCTGAGAGGATAGGGTGACGGACCTAAAATCCGTTGGGGGCTCCTGTGCCATGTTAAAATCATGCCTACTACATTTGTGATCTTAGTGTCTTACAAATTCCCCACAGATTGTTCCGCCAGAACACAGCTCTTTAACACTGCAGCAGAACTATTTAAAGTCATCCGCGTAGATAAATAAACCGCGAACGAAATACGTCTTCTACATTTGCGTGTTCACCATATGACCTAGACAATGGCCACCAAGGCAGTTTTTCAATTATATTACTGAAATGCACTTTCATATAGTTCACAGCATGTCAACTGCACCAAGTGCTAGAAAGGAGTGCACCAGCACCTTTTGGGAGACAGATGTGCTGCAGAATTTTGGGGAAACTGATTGGTACCTTAACTTCAGAATGTCAGAGAAGGCGTGGGTTTAAGTCGCAAGGTTGTATCTTAAGCCCTATTCTGACGGGACTAGTTTTACAGGGGGTCTGTTACTTTTTTTGGTTCTTACAAACAGTAGTTTTGTTCTTACACAACATGTCCTAATAAAGCTTGTGACTTGTATTAAACATTTGTCTCTTTACTTTTAAAGTAAACTGGATTTTAACATATTCAAGTAACCATTAGGCATTAAAGTACAAAAATATAAACGTTGCTTAGTGCAAAAACATAACTTCTTACAGTTTCACAACATTACTGTTCCTAGAACAGTTATTTTAATTAGTATAAACTGTGCAACTGCACAATAATGTTTGCAAAAAACAATGTCCAGAGAACTAGTGGTCATTTCTTTGGTCAGACAGTGAGCGTTGATCTTGGAAAACTGATGTTGACGGATTTTAGTGGAAGGCTTCGCCAGGTGAAAAAGCAAATGGATCAGATAAATAATAGTGCTGAGCAGGATGTTGATATTGTGCAAACGAAGTCGAGGGGCCATACTGTGGCAATGCAGGTCTAAGCACTTGCAGAATTTGAACCATGAATTGCTGGGTCTCTCGAGCACGCCTGTCTTCAGCTTCCTGACGTTTTATCTCAAATTCAAGAGGTGCTTTGTCCAGATCCAACCTGGCCTGCTGGAGCTGTCTCTTCTAGGCCATGTGCTCTTTGTCAAGACGCTGTTCAAGCTCTGCTGCTGTTGTATCAATGTCATGTTGAATTAACATGTTTATCCCTCTCTCCATGGCTTCCATAATTTATTTATTTTTTCCTTTGCGTTTTCGCCCTGATGAGAAAAATCACAAAATTGTATTGTATCATAAGACAAAAAGACGTGCTGTTATATGATAATACAAGATATCATAATAATGAACATTGTCAATATTGTTATTGTGGAGACTTCAAGATGTGAAAAATTATGAATTACTTGGCTTTTTAGAAAGAGTTCAAATTTTTAACTGGTTAATTTGTTTCTGTAAAGTATTTAAAACCTTTTCACTACGGTGTTTACCAACTATTCAAATACAGAATACTTTAACACCTACATTTCAATATAATTCAAAAATGTACTATAAATACTATTTAAAACTGTTTCATTTCTTTATTGTTTCTTTAAAGTCATGTTTAATCTTGCTTAATAATAATTTATTATTTAATTAAATTAATTTAATATTAATTGGCCAGTATTGGTGGTCTGCTCTGACCTTTGACCACTGTCATCTTCAGTCGCTGTAAATGTAGCTGCTTTGTCTCCTGATGGCTCTGCTATACCAGATGAGTGTGAACTGGTACCTGTAAAAAATCATATAATTTAGAAAATTCGAGAGCTTCAAGATATTAAATAAATAGCAACACTGACATTTTGTACAGAGAAAAATTCACAAACTTACCAGCGATATCACCTTCCTCTAAACTTGACGCATCCATATGTCCTTAGTCATTGGACGACAAGCTAAAGAAACAGAAATATCTACTCAATATGGACAGTACTGGTTTAATTACAGTACTTGATTGTGTCTCTATCGGTAGCTTGTTCACTGCATTGTATTGTTTATGTCTATTATTTCATTTGATATGTATGCTTATGAACATAGCCATACATGCTTTATACACTGTTAAATATATTTTAATACAAAATTAATACTCTTAAAAGTAGCAACTAAACAAGAACAGAGTCCAGTTCCTCGAAGAATGTGCAGCGTTGTGGATCCGACCCAGTCTTCTTGTTATGCTTCACACATTCGCGGTAACGTCGTTTCAGTTATTCTATGCGGTCTTTGCACTTTACCCAACCAAAGGTATTTTATATGGATGCACAAACCTCACAAACTTTTTTACAAACTGCCTCCCAAACCTTGTGGTTGTGTATAAAATTTTCAAACTGAAACTGAAACGTAGGTTCGCTCCAAACAGAAATTAAAGCCAATGTTTCCTCCCGACTTCAGTGTTGCGTCGCTTTCTTTTTCGCCGCCATTTTACTATTGATCGGTCATATGACTATACGTAATCCACACATCATGGACATGTGGTCTTGTGCAAGTCATGTCCGAATCCATACATGAAATGACAGACGTTGGCTAAAAAAAATTCTAACTCAAACGTCGTTTGGAAAACTAGTCCCGTCTAAATAGGGCTTATGTCTGTGTTTGGAAGACAAAGGAGAATAATTATTTTATTATTGTTTTGATTTCGAATGAAAATAAAGTCACTGTCAGAAGTGGGATTTGAACCCACGCCTCCATGTGGAGACCAGAACACTCAGTTTCTTGGAAGGTACAGAACCTTGAGTCTGGCGCCTTAGACCACTCGGCCATCCTGACATACAATCATGTGTTTCTTATTCCCTCAGTGGCTAAAAAAAACTATTTTTACAAATTTCTGTCTACTTGTTTGTCTTATCTATCCTCCTATTTGTGTGTTTCTTATCTATGTAAGTCTTATCTGATTTTAGATCTAAATGCCTATATGCCTGCGTGACACTAAAACATGTAGTGGTAACGGCTACTTTTTACTTGATACCAAATATCAGAGCCCAAACTTCTTTACTTTAACTTGAGTAAAAAAGTGTAGTCAGTACTTTAACCTTTACAAATGTTTTTTAAAACATGAGTACCTGTACTTCTACTTAAGTGAAGGATGTGTGTACTTTTGCCACCTCTGATGATTGGCTATTGCTTAAAGCAAACCCTGCATTGACTGGTCAGTTCACATACACAATGCGCTCATGCTGGACGTTTTTTTTTGTGTGTATTCTAGCAACTGTAGTAAACAAAACATTGGCTGATAATCACGTGGCGAAAAGTTCACTCATTTTGCTCACAGCTTGTCGAGAGGTAAAGTTCTCGCTCTCCTTTACTCTCTATACTGTACATACAAAGACGATTTTTAGTTAAACATGAACATCAGTCTGCCAAAACTATAAGAAATGTGGAAGGTTGGTTTTATTTTCCCTTTTCTTTCTTTTTTCTTTTATTTTTCTAATTTGTTTTTTCTCCTTTCCCATTTCCTCTTCTTTTTCCTTGTTCCCACCCCTTAACAGACTACTGTTCCCCAGCTTTTGGTGCAATCGGTCAGGACTTTCGTCTGTTAACCAAAAGGTTGGTGGTTTAAACCCAACCAGGGATGCGGTTGGATGGATGAAAATATATGCATACAAGAAAAAGAAAAGATTTTCCAAAAAGCAGCAGGCAAAAATTTGAGGTGGAGGGGCATCTTCTACATCTACAATCAATTATAATCGCCACAGCGGATCATGCGCATGTTTGATTTGGCACATGCTTTTACGCTGGATGCCCTTCCTAACGCAACCCTACCCATTTATCCGGGCTTGGGACCGGCACTAAGAGTGGCTGGGGTTGGTTCCCTGACCAGGGATTGAACCCGGACCACAGCGGTGAGAGAACCGCATCCTAGCCACTAGACCACCAGAGATCAACATATAAAACACCAATATATTATAGTATTATATAGTTTATCTGTTCTTATAGCTTCATTGTCAGTGAAATTGTTTATCCATTTCTGATGGTTCTTCGTGTCCTTCAGTCTCCTGTCCTTCATCTTGCAGTTTGATCTCAATCATGACTCGTTTCTGTGTAACAGAATGCAGATGAACAGAGAAGCTTCATGTTTGTACATCTACATGTAGAGGAATGTATCTACCTTGATGTTATCTCTTTTTTGCATCTCCTCTCCTTCTGGTTCTGCTGCAGAATCTGCCTCAGAGCAGTTTCCATATCTGTAGGCTAAAGAGAACAGCAATAATCAACCCTGATAATGCTGTCCGATTTGTTGCAACTGCCTGAGATACTCTTACACACACACAAACACACACTCAATTTAAAAGACAGTCAGAGACACCGGTTGTCCCTGTATTCTGTCTTGTGCTGCTTGTTGAGGTGCAGCGACTCTCTCATTGAGGCATCTGGACTATTCAGCATCTGCTGTACGAATTGTTTAAGACCTTTTAGTTAAAAAGATTCAGACCTTCTCCATAATTTAAGGAGGATTCTGGTCTCCTAATATACATGTGGGTTTAAATCCCACTTCTGAAATGACAAAATTGTTTTTTATATGATCTATTTAATGTCCAAATATTCACATTTGTATCTGTAATAATAACTGGATGTGATGGTCTCCACTATAAACACCTAAAAATGAAACAGTTTTAAAAAATAAATGTGAAGGAATTGGAAATAAATTATGTTTGTGATCTGGCACACTTGATAAGATTTCAGATTCTTTGAACTAGATGTCACTATTAGTCAATTATATTTATACCCTCACCATCATTAGACTTTACAACAACTACAACAGAAATTCAGTCTTTGTTTGTATTCCTCCCATTCTACTGGATCCACACACACACACACACACACACACACACACACACACACACACACACACACACACACACACACACACACACACACACACTTATAGAAGAACTTAACTTCAGTGTCTTCTCATGGTTTGTTGCGTTTCCCATCAGCTCTTGGTACTTTATCTGAAGGTGGTTGTGTTCGTGTCTCTCTTAAATCAGGTCCTAAAACAAAGTCATTGAGCAGAAAATGAGTACATTTATGGACTTTTTTGTTGAATCTTATAATAAAAATTCTCGAGCAGTTTTATAAAAGTCATGACTTAGTAATACAAAAAACTTTCTCGGAGTACATTGTTGTGGGGTTTTACAGATTCTTTCATCCAGTCGTACTTCACTGTCAGTCTAAAGAAGCTCATCCTCTTTCAGCTCAGCTGTGACCTACAGTTAACCCTCTGGAGTCTGAGGGTGTTTTTGGCCCCTTGAGAGATTTTGACATGCTCTTACATTTGGTTCTTTTTAGTTGCTTTTAAAATATATTATTGACAAAATACTTATTACACTGTATTCATCACAAACTGGGCTACCATAATATGTAAACAACTTATATGTGTGTGTTTGTATTTTTTACTAAATAAGGTTTATGCGTGGTTTTTGAAAAAAGCAACAAAAAAAAACCCTCACTGAAATAAGGCCACAAAACCCGATAGTAAACATGTTTCCCCAAGACTTTTTGAGAACAGAGCTTGTAATGTAGGGTTTTTTATTTTTAATCATGTGAAAATCATCCTGCCTGCTCATTCACCTTAAACAATACTTTGAAATAAAATGTAAAAGACACTTTATACTTTGAAAGGCCATATGCAAAGAGGCGTCGACATGCTGTGACTGACAGCTTCGTAGACAATGTGTCGCATAATGAGCTGTCGATTACATAATGAGCTGTGGATCACTGAGCCAGGATCACAGTGAGAAGTACAGTACTACAACAAGGAATGTGTTTCCTTTGTGTTTATTAAAAATACACATTAGCAAGGACAGCATTAAAAAGGGAATTGTGTAACGATAAAACAATACAGTACAGTATGTATAAAAAATAAAGAGTGCAACAAAAACAATAACACAATACACTACAGTAGGGTTCTGCAAATCCTAGCCTGTAGGGCTACAATACTATGCATTAAATAATAATAGTGTATCCATTTGAGGAATCGGCAAGAACAAACAACTTGAACCCCCACTTAGTTGGCTTGTCTTTCATGTACTGTGTCCTCCCAGTGTTAGCTTTGCATGCTACCATCCTCTCATCCACGGCAAAATGTCTCCTAGGATGATAAATTGCTTTGCAGGTCTTACAGATTGTGTCCATAAGCAGTTTCACTCTGAACAGATGGTCATGTTCAGATGTGCCCCTCTTTCTGTCATTTTCTTTGTCTGCATCTGGGTGACTCATGTGTACATTCCATGAAATTGTCCTGTATCTGTCCCTTCACAATAAGTGTTGCTGGAAAGGGAACTGTGAAAATACTGCTCTGTTGCCAGTAGTCTATGATGGAGGGCAACTTTACCATTGCCATGTAAAATAAAAGCCTAATGTAGCGATACATCTCACTCACGGTTACATCTCTCCATTTGTATTTGCGTCCCTTGGCTATTGACTTGGCAGCTTGAGCATTTGTGTTGTGGCACAAAGTATACAGGGAAAAATATTTTAAATAGACTAAATGGAGAATGAGAGTCAGAAGACCTCAGTTAAGGTCCAGGTTTCACGTGCGGGCAGGAATCGCAGAGTCTGTGGAACTGTGTCGTTATCTGTCTGATCCTTCCATGACATGGTGGACTGTGTGTGCTGCCTTTGCCCTTTTTGGAGCAGGTGCTTGATCACATCTGTTTATGAAACACACAAACGAACATCACTAATTGTGTCATTGGTAAAGTTGTTTGCATATGTCATACAATGCAATAATGATTCAAACTAAATATAATTTAAGAAAATATAAAATATGTACTTACTCAGGATGATTCTCGGTCAAACTGAAAATGGAGCGACACCTGCGTGGCCTGGTGTGAGTTTCCAGTGAAGGCAGGGGTGATGCAGCCACATTCCTAAAAATAACCAAACAATATATTTTCAGTATTTTTGATGAATACACTTGAACTTGAATATATATATATTTTTTTTTATTTTTTTTTTTTTGTTAGCATGCATTGTACATATAGCATTTACACCTCAGCATTCCAGAACATCTCTGCTAGATAACACTACATAACAGACTTTCAGGATGACCAGTGACACGAACCAAAACTGAACTGAGGCTAAAATATAACTTTATATAACGGCAACAATATTTAGAGCATACAATTACAAACAGTTCATGTTATAAATGAGCAGATATTGGCGGATTTCTGTTGTAACATTAAAAGGCAATGCTGACAAAATCTAGGCAGAGATGTCTACAAACAATATGAGTTTTATATGATCACAATGTAAGACTTAATAACTTACTCATCGTAGCAACTTGCTGGAAAGTCCTCGCTCTTCAAAATGCAAACGCTCCTCGTCGGAATCGCAGTCTTCTTTAGATGAAAGGGTAAATTCTTTGCCATTGTTTTATGCCACTGTCCGGGGGCGTGTGTGTGTGTGTGTGTGTGTGTGACTCAACGTGTGAACTGTTTTACCTGTGAATAGCGGGGGGGGCGTGTCCGCTCGCAGCTCATTATCAGATAATTGGTGGAAAATCTGTGCCTCTACTTGGTTTCACATGATTTATATTCATTGAAAACATATGTTTTTTATTTCACCGACTTATTCTACAACTACACACGTTAAGCTGTCTAAATATATATTTTTTATTTCTGTGTGTCAGCTATTGGCCGAGTTTCAGCGCATATTGATGACGTGTTTCTAAACGAAGTTCACGCAGACAAAGGCGACAGATGGCGCACCCTGACTATTTTATTCATAAAAAAAAATACAACGTTTTGTTTATACAGTGAGCATACACAAATAAAAGTAGACCCTTTACAGATTTAAATGATGTATTACTTTGACATGTTTGATCAAATATGACCGAGCAGTTTAAGCTCTTTTTGCTGGCATCTGAAAAAAATCACGTCTGGGTGCCGGCGGCGAATCAGACTCCAGAGGATTAATACATTATTAAAATACATACTTTGTAACCTGTCTGGTTAGAAGAGCCCAAGCTACAAAAAAGGAAAAGAAACAAATTCAATATTTAAACTTAACAGAAAAAAGGTACATACAAAAATACTTTAATACCTAAAAAATATACACAAATAAATCAATAATTCTGGGTGGGAAAAAAATTATATATATAATCCCAAAAGAACAGCCTACCTGGCTGGTTGCAGTTTATATTTCATTAGCATGAGATGCCACCGCGGGATTCGAACCGCGAATTTGTCCTGCAATGAACACTGCAACCAGATACGTAACCACTAGGCTACGTGCAGGTAGAACAAAAGAAGAGATCAATCACAGCTTAAGAACTACAGCTCTGTACAAGTCCCGCCCCTTTTCACAGTTGATTGGTTGGCGCTATAAGGGGAAAAAAATTTTATTAAAATTTTTACAAAAAAAGGCATCTTCTTTTCTTCTTGTTTACGTTAAATTAAATAATACAAATACACAAATAAATGTATATATTCGCCGCGGAGGCAAAAGAAAAAAACACATCAGGAACTGATTGAGCGCCATAAAGGACCACGTGACCACAGGGCCGAGTGATGGCGCTATATACTCTGTACAAGTCCCGCCCCTTCTCTCGGATGATTGGCTAGCACTGAAAGCAAACCCTGCGTTGATTAGTCTGTTCACACACATAATTCATAGACTTGCAGGAAAAAGCTGATAAATTTGACTAAAAAATAAAGAATAAAAGAGAGATAATATTTCCAGAAATGTTGCAGTGAGCAGAAACTGACATTTCGGCTAATAGTGTAGGAGACATCATAATTAGCCTCATGCTAGCCGGGTTTGCTAGCGCTGTTTTTGTGTTAACTAGTTTCTTAGAATTTCTGACTGAAATCTAAACAAAAAGAGGAATACATTCTATTTTACATTATTATGATACGTATAGTTTATTTATAGCTCACTAAATGTACAATATTTAGACTGAGGATGAAAACGATTGAAGCTAAGATTAATTAGCCGGCTAGTTAGCCTAGCTCAGTGGATCTCAAAGTGTGGGATGCGGCCCTCTAGTGGGGAATAAAGACATAACAGGTGGGGCGCAATAAACGGCAGGATTTATTTATTTATTTGTTCTTCATTTATGATTTTCACTATTAATAAAGTTCATGCACTCAAAGCAAAACAAATAAACAATTAGGAACAAGTCACTTATACTGCATACACACATTGTATAGTCCTTACAGAAATTGGGCCGACCCAATCACATCTTCAATCATCTCCCCTTTTGGGCTCTGTGTGAGCTTGCTGCATCAGATGGAGGTCATAATTAGTTTTAGGATTCATCAGTGTGGATTAGAGTTTTTTTGTATTAATAAATCTGGACCAAAATGCCAGAGCTTGATTTTTTGTCCCAGTCCAGTTCTGCTTGGATCCTTCTCAGATGGTTTCCATATCTGTAAAGAGAACAGCAATAAGTTTCATTCCACACACTGACTCTGTGGACGTGTAGGGGTGTGTGTACCTTTTTCTCTTTGCATGGTGGATGTGTGTGTGTTCTTCTGTAGGACGGTTCAAGTATGTACCTGCTGCATGTGGCTGGACCTGAAAAGAAGTACAGATAAATGTAATGAGGTCGAGTGTGAGTGTTTTCCTGGACAGAAGAAAGTTCAGGCTTCCAAGTCTTTCTTCTTACATTGTGAATGAATCAGTGAATGAAACTAACTGTCTTCACTCTAAATCATTTCCTGCATGTTTATGGGACACTGTACTGTAGCGGTGTGTAAGTGTGTGTCACCTCGTCTCATCTCTCTGATCTTATCCTGATAATGCTGTCCGATTTTTTGCAACTGCCTGAGATACTCTTACACACACACACACACACACACACACACACTTCTGCAAGGATGACCCCCTTTTCAGTTTTATAATTGATCCCTCTTGTATTTAGAAGACAGTCAGAGACACCGGTTGTCCCTGTATTCTGTCTTGTGCTGCTTGTTGAGGTGCAGCGACTCTCTCATTGAGGAATCTGGAATCTGGACCACCTCAGACCCTGCATTTAAACAAAGTAAAGTAAGATTTCACATTAAAAACGAGTATTTACGTATTTTCAGACCTTTCAGTCAAAAAGATTCAGACCTTCTCCATGGTTTAAGGAGGATTTTGGTCTCCTAATATACAAGTGGGTTTAAATCCCACTTCTGAAATGACAAAATATTATTTTATTTGATTTATTTAATGTCCAAATATTCACATTTGTATCTGTAATATTAACTGGATGTGGGCATGATCTCAACTGTAAACACCTAAAAATGAAACAGTTTTAAATTAATTGTGAAGGAATAAGAAATAAATGATGTTTGTGATCTGGCACACTTGATATTGGACAAAGTGTAAGAACTGCTCTCCAACTTCTACAGCTTCATATCTACAGTGGGGGAAATAATTATTCAATCTCCTGCTTATTCTGTAAATGTACCCTCTTACAAATCCTGTAACACACATATCTATCCATTCATCCACCCAAAGAGAGTAACTACTTGTGCTACTGCATGTAATTGAAGAATGATTAAAAAGGAAGTCCAGGTTAAATAATGAAACACATTAAAAGGTGACACGTGACAAACCTTTTCCTCGTTTTAAACCTATAGATGTATGTAACAGGTGTATAATTTACCCTGTTAAATTTACATGTCCTGTTTCAATTCATACAAACATTGTTAATTTGTCTTGTTTATACTCATATCTGTGTTTATAAATGTAGTTGCCTGATCAAAATGGGTGCTTCCTTTAAATGCCTTGATAATAGAAGCTGATGTCACTTCCTGTCCTGACTCCTCCTCTTCCCTTTCTGTATTGTAATCTCATTGGAGTGGTGGGTTTCTCCTAAATTTATGATACACTGGTTTAATTTTATATAATTTACAATAAGTGAAATATCACCACAGAGGCTCCTGATTTGTTGTGTGTTTATCAGAAGAAACATTAAAAACTTCCAGTGAGCTGCAGTCTGCAGTCCCGTGTCTGATTTCACATCACAACACACAGTCAAGTATTTCAACTGGTGTCATCAATATTGATGAGCGATACCAATCATTTTCCTTTTAATCCGATACCGAGTACTTTCAAGATGAGTATCTAAAGTTATTATTAATAATGAATTATATTCATCTATATCTAGTCATTTATATTTTAATATTGTCATTTAAAACAAAAGAATAGCAACAAAAAAATTAGATGCAGCTCACTGGTAAGTGGCGCTATAGTGTGCTATTTTTGGAAAAGGCCCGCGGGCGACTCATGTGGTCCTCATGTGGTCCTATTTCTTAACCGTGTGAGGTAACAAAATATGAGAGTTTCTAACTAAGAGAACCCAGGCCCCATTCCAATAAAAAAATCGAGGGGAATAGGGAGCTACATGAGGAAGAAACCTTGAGAGGAACCAGACTCAAAAGGGAAACCCATCCTCATTTGGGTGATATCAAGAGTGTGATTATGAATCTTAAAACAATACAAAACACCAAGGAGTAAAAACTACCATGAGCACTGGGGTGTGTGATGGTCCGTAATCTTCATGAGGTGTGTGTGTGTGTGTGTGTGTGTGTGTGTGTGTGTGTGTGTGTGTGTGTGTGTGTGTCTGTGTGTGTCTGTGTGTATTAGAATTCTACATCATTCTCAATCCTGTCTCTTGTTTTCTAAGTCTTTTTCCCCACCTCTATTTTATTATTTTTTTTATGTGTGTCTCTGTGTGTGTGAGAGAGTCTTAACCTGTGCAGAATGGCCGCCTTATCTTCACGGAGTTGCTAAATCTCCTGTGATGTCCTAAGCCCTATTCAGACGGGACTAGTTTTCCAAACGACGTTTGAGTTAGAATTTTTTTCAGCCGACATCTGTCATTTCATGTATGGATTCGTAAGGGACTAACATCTCTGTGTTTATTGCGGAGGTAGGAATGTCTGTGTGTTACATGTGGGCGTTACACAAGACCTCTACATCCATTATTGGTGCGCAGAAAGCAGAAATTTGAATACTGGCACGCTAGGGTTAGTACGGTAGTTCAGGTTGACCAAAACACACAAGTAAACGCGTTTTTGAAAAAAACGTTTTCGCCAATCACAGAAATTCGCATTCGGACGGGATTAGATTTCTCATAGGAGCGGCGAGTTTGCTGAAATACAGTAGGTAATTTGCTCTGGAATTTTTACAGAGGTCGTGTGAGAAAAAGACAGACATGGCAGATTCGGACGGGATTAAAATCACAAAGTACCTCTGTGAAACAGAAATTTCTCTAACGACCCCCTGTAAAACTAGTCCCGTCCGAATAGGGCTTTAGGCAGCTTGTCATTGCTTGGTAAACTGTGTGTCTGCCTCTAGTGTTGCCTGGAGATACAGCCAGTTTTGATCTGTTCTCCCTCGAAATTCAAGCTCTCGTGGGTCTCCTGAACTCATTAGACTCTGAGGGAGATGGTGAACTACAGTGTAAACTACCAGTGGCCATTCGACATTGTGCAACCTGTCACTCAGCACTGACCATTCAGGAGAGTCACTCAGCACTGACCATTCAGCAGTGGTCACTCAGCAGTGGCCTTTCAGCATGCATTCTGCATCACGCAACCTACTGAACAGCAGCTAAGATAGCAAGAATCACCTTATATGCGATCAGTTCTATACCCAGTAAAGTTGAGTGTTCTGAATCCTGTACCGTGTTTTGACTGACACACTGGGGCGAGTACGATCCCCTGATCCCCACACCAGATAGTGAAAATCCTAACATTTTGTCCTTCGAGCTGGATAGGAAACCTTCCTAACAATTGGTCGTGATTCTGTCCATTGTGACTGTGTATGTAAGGGAGTGGCATTGCATGACTACAGCACAGTGCTGTGCATAAAAGCAGACCGACCCAGGCGGGAGAATCATTTCTTCTTCGCATTTTTGAGAACGCACATCAGGATGGCCTCGCAGGAAGAACGTCTCCGCGCAACAGGCTTTAGCCTGGCTTCAGGAAATGGACGGAGCAGACTCTGATGGAGGAGAGATTTCAATTGTCCAGCAGGCCACTGATACCTCTTTAGAAGAATCCGAAAAGGAGACGGAACAAGAACCCAACATGCTTCCACGGAAGATGCACCGTGGTACTGGGAAGCCCTGTCTGAGCCAGACGGCAAAAGACGACACTGTGTGGGTAGAGGAGGACATTGAAATGCCCAGTGCAGTAGCAAAACACTCGTGCTTCACTGCGCAAGCTGAACCCACAGAGTCTGCTAAGGTTTGTCATTGCCATAGTACATATGATATTTATATAAACCTATTTAGAGTGAGGTTCATGTAAATTTACAATTCTCTATTTGTTTATCCTCCAACAGCGTAAAATTACAAGCCTGCTCCAAGCTTCCTTTGCCTGTTAGACGTGGGAATGCTGCAGACCATCAGGAAATGCACGGTCCATCAAGCCCGCAGAACAGAGCGGGACTGGAATTTGGCAATTCATGAACTGATTGCATTCATTTCAGTTCTGTTTGTAAGAGCAATCATGTGTCCTGTTGGTGCCAGTGTGGTTTGCTGGTCAGAAAGTTTTCTGGTGCCAGTAATCAAAGAGACAATGCCCTGAGATAGATTCATTTCAATTATGCAACACCTTCGATTTGATGACAAGGACATGCGGGCAAAACAGGTGAAAACAGACAAATTATCTGGACACGCTTCAACAAGAACTGTGCTGAGAGTTTCACTCCAGGAGAACACATGACCATAGATGAGACCTGGGCAAACTACGGCCTGCTAATGACGCAATAAAAAAGCGCAGCTTGCACACAGTTATCTGGATAAGAGCCAACATGTCTGCAGTGTGGACTTATTTCAATATCTTAGAGAAAGACCCACGGGTAGCGATTTGCAAAACATGCAATGCTGAAATTTCAAGAGAGGATGTATCTGCAAAGAGTTTATTCCAGTGATGTGCCAAGGAAAAAGGCATAACACAAAAAATATGGAATTCATTGCCTTAGATCATGTGGTCATCTTTGAAACATTCCCCGTAGATCCAGAAAATACTTAATTATTATAATATAATAATACGTTCCATTCACTTGAATGGGCTTCCAAATGTTCTGCAGGCAATTATTTTGTATAACAGACCGTTGCTAATAATAATTGACCGCTGTCTGTCTGTCAATGCTATGAATGGTACCAAATAAATTATAATAATTTATAATAATAAATAAAAAACTTTTGTAATTGAATTTATTCTTTGAATTGCAATTCATTGATTTTAGTGAGGTTAGGATGACAATAATCTTTTTTGTTTTCTTATTCGATACACCACAATTTTACAAATATTTACAGAATAGTTTTATTCTTCCGATGATCAGTACCAGCTATTCAAAATATATAATTTAGTGCATTTTACAATGGAAAAAAGTTGAGCAGAATGAAGTTCAAGTTATCGTTGGTGTGGCCCTCCGACACAATTCAGTGAGACACAATTCTGAGTCTTCTTCTGGCCTCTGAGCTACTCTGAGTAAACAAATGCAAATGTGCCAGGCCTCACAGGTAATTGGTGTGTTTGCACAACAAAAGCAGGAGAACAATGGAGCTGAAGGCCGGTAAAAATCTCAGCAGGGGTTTTAGGTCCAGGGAATTTACGCAAATTTGCACAGGTTTAGTAAATCTATTAACAACGTGATACACTTGGATAATGCACACGAAACCCCTGAACAATGGGGGTTTTTAAGACCAGAGTTGGGACACTAAGCGCCCCCTATAGGAAACCGTTAGTCAATGCATTTTAGGTTTAACAGAAACAAAGAAAATTTGATAAGAAATACAAATTGCGATCGTATTTATTTCAAGGCGTTTTAATAATATAAGTAAAATTATTATTCTTTTGTTTTGAATTAATAAAGAAAAGAAGCGACTCCGGTGGGACTTGAATCCACAACCTTTGAATCACATTGCTACTAGTGCCTGGCCTAGAAGTCCAATGCGCTGTCCATTGCGCCACGGAGCCACCTGTTGAATAGGGCAACATTTTATTAAATATTTATAAAATATATCTAAATGTTTGTAGATCCTAATTAATCAACATTTAATGATTTTGTATTATTTTTATTATTATTTAAATCATATTTTGTGCTCTTTTGGGGGGGGAAACCCCTTTTTACTACTGTACTAAACTCTACAAAGTTTTTCCAATAATTATTATATTGATTGAGTCACAAATAGTAGTTACTCAATATAATACCACATTAAAAGATACATTTTAAATTGCGTTTTTTTCGTAAGATGTTTGCATATAGACCAAACATGGGCAAACTACGGCCTGTTGGATTTATTAATCCGGCCGCCGAACGTGACCAAATTATATTAAAATAGGTACAGGTAAACATGGGCGTAAATCCCGGGGGGGACCGGGATGACATGCCCCCCCATATCCAAGTATTATCCCCCCAAAAAAAATTATTAAAAAAATATCACACTCTCTATTGTGGAAAATAAATGTATGCATACCTAAATAATTGAGTAAGTAGAAAAAAAATCGCAAAAAAATGCATTTAGAAACAGTTGAGTTCCCCCTCCCCTTCCTCACAGTGGTTTGACCCACTGCCTGCTTTCCCAGTTCATCACACCTACTCTACACACACGAGTCAGGTGTGTGTCTGCGGCTCAATTAATGTTCAACTCCATTAACTAGGGTATTTTATTCACTTTAAATAAAGTGATTCTCTTTGATGTAGTTGATGCAGACTCATTCATAAATGAGTTGCGGTAAAAATGCTGATTAGCGGTGTAATTTTCTATGAATCTGCTCTATTAGCGATTAAAATATGACTTATCTAGTGAACGTTAGCTTGTTTACGATAGCTTGTAGCATAGTGCACTTACACTAACACACCAAAGCCGTTTCCCATGCAGTGTTTTATTTGGGATGAATTGGTATAATGTTAATTTAACATTAACACAATTAGCATATTGTTTATCTGCATTTACTAAATGAGCGCTGTGCTACATCTGAACTGACCCCACTGTATTTTTATAATCAATTTCTATTCTGTTCTTAAATGTCTTAATTAATTTCAATACAAAATGTTACTTTTTTTTTTAAATCCTTGTTTTGCTTTGTCATTGAACCTGAGAAAAACTTGATAAAAAAATTATATTTTTTAATTATATTTTTTTTATATAGTTTTATATTCTGTCTCTTCTTCTGTCCAATATCAAGTGTGCCAGATCACAAACATCATTTATTTCTAATTCCTTCACATTTTTCTTAAAACTGTTTCATTTTTAGGTGTTTACAGTTGAGATCATGCCCACATCCAGTTAATATTACAGATACAAATGTGAATATTTGGACATTAAATAGATGAAATAAAATAATATTTTGTCATTTCAGAAGTGGGATTTAAACCTACATGTATATTAGGAGACCAGAATCCTCCTTAAACCATGGAGAAGGTCTGAATCTTTTTGACTTAAAGGTCCAAAAATACATAAATACTTGTTTTTAATGTGAAATCTTACTTCACTTTATTTAAATGCAGGGTCTGAGGCCAAGTACAGCAGATGCTGAATGGTCCAGATTCCTCAATGAGAGAGTCGCTGCACCTCAACAAGCAGCACAAGACAGATTAATAAAATGACGGGGCTCAAAAGTATCTCAGGCAGTTGCAACAAATCGGACAGCATTATCAGGATGAGATCAGAGAGATGAGACGAGGTGACACACACTTACACACCGCTACAGTACAGTGTCCCATGAACATGCAGAAAATGTTTCATTTAGAGTGAAGACAGTTAGTTTCATTCACTGATTCATTCATTCTGAAAGAAGAAAGACTTGGAAGCCTGAACTTTCTTCTGTCCAGGAAAACACTCACACTCGACCTCATTACTTTTATCTGTACTTCTTTTCAGGTCCAGCCACATGCAGCAGGTACATACTTGGACCGTCCTACAGAGGAACACACACGTAAGGAGAAAAAGGTACACACACCCCTACACATCTACAGAGTCGGTGTGTGGAATGAAGCTTATTGCTGTTCTCTTTAGCCTACAGATATGGAAACTGCTCTGAGGCAGATTCTCCAGCAGAACCAGAAGGAGAGGAGATGCAGAGAAGAGATAAAATCAAGGTAGATACATTCCTCTACATGTAGATGTTCACACATGAAGCTTCTCTGTTCATCAGCATTCTGTTACACAGAAACGAGGCATGATTGGGATCAAACTGCAAGATGAAGGACAGCAGGCTAAAGGACACAAAGAACCATCAGAAATGGATGAACGATTTCACTGACAATGAAGTTATAAGAACAGATAAACAACCCTATAATATATTACAGTGTTTTATATGTTGATCTAAAGAAATAAAAAGAAGAAAAGTAGATTCTTAATCACACCGCATGGCGTTTACCTCAATATGGTTGACACTTTTCTAAATGTAATACAAAAACTAATAATTGATTGTAGCTGTAGAAGATGCCCCTCTACCTCAATTTCTTGCCTGAAAATCTTTTCTTTTTCTTGTATGCAAATACAGTGGAACCCGGTTATGTCGATGTCCTAGGGGGTTGCCAAAAAGCATAGAGGTAACCGATGATCGAGATAAACTAAAATCAATATGGCGCCAATATATTAACATGCTAGACATTTCTTTATGTACATGATGTGCGTTAATAAATAAGAATGTGCATGCACGTGTTTTTGAAGGGGTTTTTTACACAACAGCGTTGCCGCGATTTGTTTGATAAAGGCATGCTATAAAAATACATACAGTACATGTTTGTTAACTGTCAGGAATCCACCTGCCACGCCCCCTTCGGCACCCCCTTCGGCGTTGCAGGTGCTTTCTCGGACGCTTTCTCTGAAGCTCCCGGCTTCAATCGCGCACATATGGTGCTCGTTTAACATTCATCACCAGCTCCTATTTAAACTTCCACACTCTCACCGTCCGTTATTGTTGGTATATGTTTGTTCACGGCGGTCGCTGTTTTCGCGCATGCGTATCCCGGTACGTGTCTTCCCACCGGCACTCTCTCAACGTCTGCGCTTTTCTTCCCAAAGCGCATCGCGGATTCCCCCCCGATCCTGCCTTTGTTCATTCTATGCTTTTGCTGCTCATCCCACGTTCTCCCGTGTGCTGTTCAGCGCCGCGCTTCTACTTTCGCCTCCCGTTCATCGCATAACATTTAACAACAAAAGGCATATGTGCACTAACTAACAGCAGAGATTCACCAGTATACAAAACAACATCTGTGGCATCTGTAAGGCTTGATTTTTCCGCCACTTTCTCGAGTTCTTCTGCGGCTGCACAGTGCCAATCGAGATAACTGACGTTAAATGGCAATTTTTTCCCCCCTTGTGCTCGAGATATTAGGGTTCGGCGACATAAAAAAGTCGACATAACCAATAACATAATGCTTAGAAAAAGCGAGAATTTGGCGGTTCCACTTTAAAAAACGTCGACTTAATAGGGTTGTCGAGTTAACCGAGGTCGAGATAAGTGGGTTCCACTGTATTTCCATACATCTATCCAACCAACCGCTAGAATACACACAAAAAAAAACGTCCAGCATGAGCCTATTGTGTATGTGAACTGACCAGTCAATGCAGGGTTTGCTTAAAAAAATAGCTAATCATCAGAGGTGGCAAAAGTACACACATCCTTCACTTAAGTAGAAGTACAGGTACTCATGTTTTAAAAAACGTTTGTAAAGGTTAAAGTACTGACTACACTTTTTTACTCAAGTTAAAGTAGAGAAGTTTGGGCTCTGATATATAAAAAGTAGCCGTTACCACTACATGTTTTAGTGTCACGCAGGCATATAGGCATTTAGATTTAAAATCCTAAGACTAACATAGATAGATAAGAAAAACACAAATAGAAGGATAGAAAAGACAAACAAGTAGACAGAAATTTGTAAAAATAGTTTTTTTTGAGGGGATAAGAAACACATGCTTGTATGTCAGGATGGCCGAGCGGTCTAAGGCGCCAGCCTCAAGGTTCAATACCTTCCAAGAAACTGAGTGTTCTGGTCTCCACATGGAGGTGTGGGTTCAAATCCCACTTCTGACAGTGACTTTATTTTCATTAGAAATCAAAACAATAATAAAATAATTGTTCTCCTTTGTATTTCAAACACAGACATACAGAATAAACAAGTAGATGGTTACCTAATAGTGGAAAAAAAAAACTGTTAATACAGACTAGCAGGAAGATGGATATATAAATTAGACAGATCGATACATCTCAATAGACTTAAAGCACTTTTGTATGTCACTCTGAATAAGGGCGTCTGCTAAATAAATAAAACCCAGTCATAAGGGAGGCACAAGCCAGTGCACTCTTAGTGCCGGTCCCAAGCCCAGATAAAAGGGAAGGGTTGAGTCAGGAAGGGCATTCAGCGTAAAACATGTGCAAATTCAAATATGCGGATCACGAATAAGAATTTCATACCAGATTGTTCGAGGCCCGGGCTACCAACGACCGCCACAGGTATTGTTAGCCAACAGGGTAATTGGGCTACTTTTGGCCGAAGGAGGAGAAGGAGAGGAGGAAGATGTCTACAGAAACAGCAGGAAAAGGAGAAGTGTAGGAGAGTGGAGGTTCGGGTTGGTATTTTAAATGTTGGTACTATGACTGGTAAAGGGAGAGAGGTAGCTGATATGATGGAGAGGAGAAAGGTAGAGATGTTGTATGTTCAGGAGACCAAGTGAAAAGGGAGTAAGGCCAGTAACATTGGAGGTGTTTAAACTGTTCTTTCATGGTGTGAATAGAAAGAGAAATGGTGTAGGGGTGATTCTAAAGGAAGAGTACAGTAAGAGTGTAGTGGAGGAGAAGAGAGTTTCTGATAGGGTGATGAACTTGATGCTGGATTTTGAAGGAGTGATGATAAATGTTATCAGTGTTTATGCTCCACAAGTCGGCTGTGAGATGGAGGAGAAGGAAAAAATCTGGAGTGAGTTAGATGGAATGGTGTAGCAGGAGTCATGAAGCTAGAAAGGTACTTGGTGTGACATCTGGAAATAGAGAGGAAGACAAAGAGACGTGGTGGTGGAATGAGGAAGTGCAGGAAAGCATAAGGAGAAAGAGGTTGGAGAAACAGAATTGGGATCTGCAGAAAGATGAGAAAAGTAGGCAGGAGTACAAGAAGATGCAGCAGGTGAAAATGGATGTGGCAAAAGCTGAGAAAAAGGCATATGAGGAGCTGTGTGAGAGGTTGGACACTAAGGGAAAAGAAAAGTATTTGTATCGATTGGCCAGGAAGAGGGACCAAGCTGGGAAGGATGTGCTGCAAGTTAGAGCAATAAAGGATGGAGATGGAAATGTGTTGACTAGTGAGGAGAGTGTGTTGAGAAGGTGGGGGCAGTATTTTGAGCAGCTGATGAATAAGGAAAATGAGAGAGAGAAAAGGTTGGATGGTGTGGAGATGTTACCTGGAAATAGTCACCTGCAAGCTTTTCTATATAAATACACACACGTATTTAGTGTGTTTTATTGTATCTAATTTTGTGACTGCACTGTGCAGGCAGAAGACAAAGATGTCATTCAAGAGTCTATGGAGGAGACTACTGTCGGAATTGACGGTCCTTGAAGGCCAGATGGTATTTCAAGACTTGGATAATGTTGCATGAACTACTGCCATGTTGTTTAGTTTAATGTATGCTTTGAACTTAAACTACCCATTTAACTTAAACTTAACCTACCCATCTAACTACCCACGCACTGTATAACCTGGACTTAACACTTAACACACACTCATTACTCATCTCAGCACATTTCACCATCATTTATTTATTATTATTTACACTTTACCGTACTACACTGTTTACATGCTGTCTTTTGCACCTTTGACTGTCTTTTATTATTCTATACTGTTAATATACTACACTGTTTACATGCTGTCTTTTACAACTCTTGACTGCTGCTGTTTTTTGCACTACACTGTCTCTGTTTATATTCACTCTCGGATATAGTTTTTACAGTTCTCCTCGCACAATACTGTATAATCAGAGTATACAGTAGGTTTTGCTATCTCAGGTTTTGTGTCTTGTCTTATGTTGTCTGTCTGTACTGTTTCTCGTCTGCACTGGTTGCACTAGGTTGCACTCGATGCACTTTATGTAGCTTGTGTTGTGTTGTAGCTCTATGTTGTTGTTTAGTGTAGCACCAGGGTTCCGGAGGAATGTTGTTTACTTTTTACTGTGTACCACTGTGTATAGTAGAAATGACAATAAAAGCCTCCTGAGACTTGACTTGACTTAACTGAAGTATACATTTAAAGTATTGCAGAAAGTTGTCATGGACCTTTAGGGCCTGCACTGCCCAACAAAGCACAAACTCTCAAAAACAGACTCTTCCAATGAGCGGATGTAGGACTTTTTGGAGACAATGTGACAGAGGCTCGATTAAAATTGTTTGGACATGTGCAGGGGAGGGACATGGGGTATATCTGTAGGAGAATGCTGAGGATGGAGCTGCCAGGAAGGAGTAAAAGAGGAAGAACAGGGAGAAGGTTTATGGATGTGGTAAGGGGAAGACATGCAGGTAGTTTGTTTGAAAGAGGCAGATGTTAAGGACAGAGTAGTGTGGAGACGGATGATCCGACGTGGCGACCCCTAACGGGAGCAGCTGTAAGGAGAAGAATTCTCTTGGTCTGTTGTTGCCGTTTCATTGCAATGGTTGTGAATTCAGTGTCTGGATAGATTAAAAAGCCTTTGGAGAATCACTTTAAGAACTCTGCATCTGCACTACATTTTGTATGCTACCTCACATACATCTTTGATTCTGTATATGTGGCGTGAAGCCTTGAATAGTGTAACTGTGCTTTAGGATTACACTGCAACATCCAAGTGCAGCATCTGTGATATTTTCAGATTTGATCTTTAAATTAAGAGCCCTTACTGTATTGACCGTTGTTGCTGTTTCGTTGCACTGTTGGTGGATTCAATGCACGAGTGAGCTTACACATTCATAAGTTTTGGACACCCAATTTGCACTGCGTTTGTACACATTTCATGGATAGAATTTTTGGATATACAGCACATGTTAATTTGGTTCAGTGAGGTTTTATAGTAAATGTATTTATTGTTTTCAAACTTTAGGGGTAATTATATTTTTAAAAATTTACGTTATTTTTCTGTCTAAGACTGTATCAAACTTTATAGTTGTGGGAAAGCAAAGACTTTGACACCTTGCTATGGAACTTATTCTTTGTATATCCAAATAAATATGTTTACTAAAAGCTGTTTTAATATGCTTTTGTGTATGCCCTTTTTATTGTACAGTCTTTAAGAGTTAAGCATACTAAAGCTTTGTAAATAATAGTGTGAGACTTAATTGATCTGGCAAAACATCCCAATGTTGGCATGTTTACTTGGCATAACATACAGTACTAATGTTTCAATATAGAGTTATTTTTATTTTTTTTATCTACTTAGCACTTTAATATGGAATTAAATTGACAAAAAAAATAATTTGTTTAACAGTATTAATAAAATTAGATTTTTTTAAATAAAATTTGATTACATTTAACAAATGTTTGTTTATATTTAAAATTAATTAATTAATAAAATAAAAACAAATACATTCATTTAAAAAAATAAATATACAATTAAAAGATCATCATAAAGGCATCTTCGACATCTTCCTAAAACACAGCAATGAGAAGAAAGAGGTTCACAAATGAATTCTGAATTTTTACAATGATTAAAAAATAGATTCAAATGATTTTTGTTCAGATAAAAATGTAAATAGCTGTGTTACTGTGTTCATGGTTCAGGCAGAGGGAAAGCTTAGTATTTGTAACTCATCCTCTTGTTTTAATGTTTTTTGGTATTGTTTTAATGCTTATTGTTAGCCTTTAAGAACTTTTGGAGTTTAAAAAAAACTCACTTGACTTGTAATTCACTCAGGAGTATTTTCCCCATGGCTGTCACACTAATCTTACAGAACACCTCATTGAGATTTGCTCTCCCCACCAAAAAAAGAAGGTTTTTTTTTTGGTCATGTTGCAGGAAATCAGGTGTCATTGTCAAGGTCGTCATCATAAGTTTGGGTCTGTTGATTAAAGGCAGCAGAGAGGTCAGATGAGGTCTGTGTGCCCATATTACGTGTAAAGGTGCTCTGCACGATGCGAGGAGGCAGAAAGGGATTCTCTGGAACAGTTGGGCTAGAGAGATGTTCAATAAATTGAGCAATCTCAGTAGCAAGTGAGAAGAGCTGGAATTGGCGATACTGTTTGCAGAGACCACTCTTAGGAGATGTCCCAGAACGTCTGCGTGATTAAGCTGAGCAAAAGAAACCAACAGAGATAAAGATGTTAAACGGGGTAAAATCACAGTGACAAAAACACAAATTGATAGGTGCATGCAAGATTGACTGGCTTGCAAATGCTTTCTCCTGTGAAGTTCAACACGCTATGTAACAATCAGTTCAGAAAATACAAATGAAGTATAATCTAGGTACTTGTATAATCAAGTGGAGTAATATAGACAAACATATACGAATAGACAATCTAATACATTGATATAGCTAAATTCAATGAAAGTAGAATATCAAACAGCATTATAAAAAGAATAAAACCCATTGCAGATGCAGGAAGACAAAATAGGCCGCAAAATGGTTGTTCGCACTTGAAGGCTGAAGCAATGTATAGTTGGACTCAGAGAGAATAAAGGTTTTATATATATTCATTTTGTCTCAATCAAACCAGATAAAGGCTGAAAATAAGGTGAATGGAGGAGAGCAGGAACTCCAAACCCTGAGCTTGTCATTGCTTGGTAAACTGTATGTCTGCCTCTAGTGGTGAAGCGTGGAAATACAACTGAATAGGAATCCTTTCTTACAGTAAGCACCACAAAACACCATGGAAATGCCTGGCATGCGATGTTTACCTGTGTCTTCAGTTGAACAGGAACTGCTTTCAAGAGTGGAACAGGGATTTTTAATGCAATTTTAAATTAACCACAAAGGAAACACATTCTTTCTTGTAGTACTGTACTTCTCACTGTGATCCTGGTTCAGTGATCCACAGCTCATTATGTAATCGACAGCTCATTATGCGACACATTGTCTACGAAGCTGTCAGTCACAGCATGTCGACGCCTCTTCGCATATGGCCTTTCAAAGTACAAAGTGTCTTTTACATTTTAAATCAATGTATTGTTTAATGTGAATGAGCAGGCAGGATGATTTTCACATGATTAAAAAAAAACCCTACATTAGAAGATCTGTTCTCAAAAAGTCTTGGGGAAACATGTTTACTATCGGGTTTTGTGGCCTTATTTCAATGAGGGTTTTTTTTTTTTTTTTTTTGCTTTTTCAAAAACCACGCATAAACCTTATTTTGTCAAAAATACAAACACACACATATAAGCTGTTTACATATTATGGTAGCCCAGTTTGTGCTGAATACAGTGTAACAAGTCTTTTGTCAATAATATATTTAAAAGCAACTAAAAAGGAACCAAATGTAAGAGCATGTCAAAATCTCTCAAGAGGCCAAAAACACCCTCAGATTCCAGAGGGTTAAATCTGTGTGTAAATAAAGTGCAAATGGAAAAAAACAATTAAACGTCCTTTCTGCTAGTATCCTCAGATTCCTTTTTTTCCTTTTCTACAGTGGCATGTTATCTTAATAATTCAATTAGGAGGTGGACCATTGTTTCCCAAGGTGTGAAGAGCATTATTCACCATAAACCTTGACACTTTCTCATGTACAGCCTTTGTAAAAGAAAAAGTGTCACATAAAAGCAAATCAGTGTATGGCTTTACACTGTACACTGCTCTGCATAATCCAGTCCTTTAATCTTTTCTGAAAATTAGCTTAGTATGTGTCATTTGGACCTTTTGTATATACAAAAAAAAAATCCTACCATTTTATTTCATATTGGTTGGACAATTTTGCAGAATAAGAAAAAGCTCTACAAGGAAATTGTGATCAAGGAATCCTTCATGGCAATCTGAACACATAATGCCATGAAGGTATAAGATTTTTGTGTGCAAGATCTTCCCATATGCAAATCTTTAGCTGGCCTAAGAACACTTAGGCCAGAGTAATTTTTAATCATACATTTAATAAATGTCACAATTTTATAGGAGCCACCTTTCATTGGGAATAAGTGTAAGAATGTAGTGCTTAAATGTGATTAGCAGAGAGGTGGACATCGATCAAGATCACAGATAAGGATGAGTATCGCTTCAGAGTGTAGAAAAGTAAAACCTCTTTCAAAATCCTTTCACTTCAAGATCTGCATGTGGTCAGTACATGGTTGAAGAGAAGAAATGCTGGAACACAGCTCTTTAACACTGCAGCAGCACGTTTTGAAGTTAACCTTGTAGATAATTAAAATGCTAACAAAATACATCCATGACTTTTGCGTGTTCATTATTTGGCCTACACATGGTCACCAAAGCGAAAGTCTAGGTTTTATTTGAGATCACTGGCTTGAACACTTGTTTTGTTATCATGATAGCTGAGCATTGTCTCTGACTGACTCCTTTACATTGTAATTCAAATTCAGTTGAATCTTCATCTGATATTGACAAGAACCCCACTGGGTTTCCCAGCACCGTTTGGAATCTAGAAGAGTAGATCTGAGCCACTCTTTGCCACATGATGTGAGTCCCATCTTGATTGCTTGCAGAGTGGCGCAGCGGAAGCGTGCTGGGCAATAACCCAGAGGTCGTTGGATCGAAACCATCCTCTGCTAACTTTTACCTGTTTAATATCTCAGTCCCATTCCTCAATCTGAACACATAATACCATTGAGGTATCTGAATTCTGTGTCGAACATCTTCCTATATGCACATTTTCAGCTAGCCTAAGGACAGTTAGGCCAAAGTAATATTTAATCATACATTTAATAAATGCCACATAATTTTATATGAGCCCCTTTTCATTGGGAATAAGGGTAAGAATGTAGTGCTCGCATGTAATTCATTCATATAAGAATTAGTATTTTATTCAGAGTGGGGAATAGTAAAAACCTATTTCCAAATCCTATTACTTCACTATCTGCATGTGATTAGTACATGGGTGAAAAGGACAAATGCTGGATTCAAATGACCTGAAAACTTTGTGCACCAAACAGAAAGATTGGTTTCTTTTCAATGCAGGCAAGCACCAGTTAACTCATTGATGGATGTGCAGGGGTCATGGAAACCTTCTATAATCAAGGCTGAGAGGATAAGGTGATAGACCTGAAATCCGTTGGGGTCTCCCTGCATCGTGTTAAAATCGTGCCTACTACATTTGTGATCTTAGTTTCTTTAGATTCCCCACAGATTGTTCCACCAGAACACAGCTCTTTAACACTGCAGAACTATTTAAAGTCATCCGTGTAGATAATTAAACCGCGAATGAAATACAGCTGTCAGGATGGCTGAGCGGTCTAAAGCGCTGCGTTCAGGTTGCAGTCTCCTCTGAAGGCATGGGTTTGAATCTCATATCTGACAGGTGTGTACCTTCTTGGTCAGTTTTTCTGAACTGACCCCATGCAGGGGAGACTTGTTGAATTGATACTGTAAGAACATTAGAGAAAACTATTCAACATGCTGACTGTGTTCGATTCTACAGTTTGTTTGGATAATGCTCAAGTCTTCTGCTGCTCGTTTGATACTGAAATATTTTGGCAAAATTTCACTGAATATCGAAGACTCATCCAAATGCTTGAGCACATGTTTTGTTATCATGATGGTGAAGCATCGTCTCTTATTTAAACAGAAGAATGCAATGTCTTATCTGCTAGTATCCTCAGATTCCTTATTTTTTTATTTCCATAGTGGCATTTTATATTAATAATTCAATTAGGAGATGGATCATTGATGAACCTTGACACTCTCTTATTTACAGCGTTTGTGAAAGAAAAAGTGTCACCTAAAAGTAAATCAGTGTATTACATAATGTGAACAAGTGAAAAGGACAGATTTCACAACAATGCTGTACAGAGTACACTGATCTGCATAATCCAGTCCTTTATTGTTGGCTGAAAATAAGCTTGGTATGTGTGTTTTGGACATATCTGGTTAATCGGAGAAATAAATACAAATCATTACTTTTTGACTAAAAAAGGCTAAACTTGACAAACTAAAAGAAAAACTGTGTGCAGTGCAGGATAACCTTTGTATTCTATTTGACAAGAGCTCGTGAGACTGTTTAACATAGAGCTAAAACGAGCACCTTTTGACTAGCATTTAAAGCGACCCTCGATCTCGACGGATCTAGAGTTTGGACCCGCTGATTAAATTCTGCAGTATTTATGGAAGGAGATTTGACCAAATTTATAAAGTGGCAGCGGTGGGATTCGAACCCACGCCTCCAAAGAGACTGGAGCCTAAATCCAGCGCCTTAGACCCCTCGGCCACGCTACCAGTAGTTAAGCTCTGAGATAGTTCGGGGGTTCAAGCCCCTGTATCGCCAAGCTGCCATTCTTGGGCCCTTGAGCAAGGCTCTTAACCCTCTATGCTCCAGGGGACCCTTACGAGAAAATAAATCAAGGACCGTGACCTCGGAGCGACGCAGGGCCGCCTTCCCGTGGGTTTACCACCTGCAGGAGGAACTGTAAGGGACTGGTGCTGAGTGGATTGGGCAGCATTCGAAGGCGGGGGCCTTGACAGCCCGATCCCTGGACACGGAGAAGTGTCTGGGGAATCTGCTTAGACTGCTGCCCCGCGACCCGAATTACGGATAAGCGGGAGAAGATGAAATGAAATCAGAAAAAGTGGTACAAAAACACACAACAGGCTGTGCAGTGTTGGCAGTCCATTGCATTTCCCCTCTGATTGTCAACAATTATCCACATATAATAACAGGATTCTGGAGCAAGTTTTTTTGCCACAGCTGCGACAATCTATTCCAATTCTATTTTAATTTGCATCTGTAAAAATAGCCACAATAGTGCTGCAACTTTGTATAAGTTTCCCCTTCATATTTCTCCTTATGCTGTCTTCTTTTAAATCTTTAAACGTGCGCAACCAATATTTATTTGCAACAGGTCTCTCTAAAAAGGCAATACAACATTTTCACAGAACATGTTTTAAAAGCAAACAATTTTTCCCGAAGACTCACATTCACATCTTTTTTTTTCTTGGCCTTCTTCCATGTTTTTAATTATTTTTAGCCATTCTTGAGGTATAGAGTTCTTGATTACATCATATTTATTCTATTTCTTGTCTGCTAAAATCCTCCTTTGCCTCCTCCATTATGTCCACAATGTATTGTGTTGGTAAAAACCCCTCTTTGAATTCATATAAAACATCTCTTACTTTCATAATACCCACATCCCACCATTTCTTAAAGAATATCTCTTTCCCTGATATAAATGCTATTGTTTAAGAATAAAGGCTGATTTAAAATGTTTTCTCTTCCTTGTGGATTAAAATGTACATGAGTTAAAAATTATTCCCAGGCCCTCAAGAGTTCTTTATAAAAGTCTGGCAACCCCTCAGTCATCCAATTCTTTGTTTTCATCCACAGTATGTTGTCACCAAGACACTTGTTGCTACACTTAATTTAGAAAAAACCCATTGTTGCTTTCCATGCCGCATTGCTTTCTTCATCCATGTATTTTTTATCATTTTCACCCTCAGACTGTTTGTTCTTTGTTCCACATCCATTAATCACAGTCCTCCCTTCTCTATTGCTCCTATTAAAGTGTTGTATGCAATTCTTGCGGGCTTCCCTTCCCATAAAAAATCTGAAAAACATTTTTTCAGCCTTTTTTTCTGCCCACAACGGCATATATGATGTGTATAAAATGTACCACAGTTTAGAAATCATTTAGACTTTGAGAACTAAAACTTTCCCTTTTAGTGTTAATTTTCTCATTTTCCAAAATATCAACCTCCTTTCAATCCCTCCTAATATTTCCTCCCACACTGTTTCCTCTGCTTTCTTTTCATCCCTCCCCATTAAAACTCCGAAAATCTTTATTTCTTTTGCTTCCATAAAAGTAAAATGCTTCGTTAGAACCGTCGCCCTTCCCAATCTCATGTACACCGTTTATTTCGGCTCCTGATTCCCTACAGAACTTTTGTATGATTTGCATTGCTTTTTTCACCCCTCCAGATCTTTGACCAATAGCGTTGTGTCGTCTGCATTTTGAAATATTTTAATCTCTTCACCACTCGGCCACGCTACCAGTAGTTAAGCTCTGAGATAGGACTGCCAGCTTGTGGAGGAGATGCTGTTGCAGCCGGCCATAATGTCAGCAGCATGCATGAAACACGCTTAACAAAAGACTTTTGTTTGAGAACAAAGTGATACAAAGTGGAGTGGTCGCTTCAGCGGTTAAGGCGCTGGGTTACCGATCGGATTTCGGGGGTTCAAGCCCCGGTATCGCCAAGCTGCCATTCTTGGGCCCTTGAGCAAGGCTCTTAACCCTCTATGCTCCAGGGGACCCTTGCGGGAAAATAAATCAAGGCCCGTGATGCGGGGCCGCCTTCACGTGGGTTTACCACCTGCAGGAGGAACCGTAAGGGACTGGTGCTGGGTGGATCTTTGACCAATAGCGTTGTGTCGTCTGCATTTTGAAATATTTTAATCTCTTCTCCATCGATGCCTAAAACTTTTATTCCTTGCTTTTGTTTTATAGTTAGTCCTAAAGGTCTAAAGTCTAAACTGATAATAAAACCATCTTTATTCTGCTCACGCATGTATCTTATTGTATCTTTTATACTAATTGTTGTGTCTGCTATATCGCTACCCTTTACACCGTACCCTTGGTTAGTTTTAATTATGCTCAGCATTACTTCCTTCAGTCTGTTGGCTAAGATTTTGGATAGAATCCTAAAATCAGTATTCAGCATAGTGATTGGTCTGTAGTTCTTAAGATTTGTTTTCTCCCCTTTTTTCTTGTATATTAATTTTATTAAGCCCATTCCCATTCCACTCTCCTTTTTAAAAAATATCCACATATACTTCTTTCAAAATACAAGTTAAAAGGTCTTGAATAACTATATATATCTTGAATAACTCAGGATACTAGCGGAACGGATGTTGCATTTTTTTCCCTTTTGCACTTTATTTAATTTAATTTTCTCATTTTCCAAAATATCAACCTCCTTTCAATCCCTCCTAATATTTCCTCCCACATTGTTTCCTCTGCTTTCTTTTCATCCCTCCCCATTAAAACTCCTAAAATCTTTATTTCTTTTGCTTCTATAAAAGTAAAATGCTCGGTTAAAACCGCCGCCCTTCCGAATCTCATGTACACTGTTTTATCCTCGTTTATTTTGGCTCCTGATCCCCTACAGAACTTTTGTATGATTTGCATTGCTTTTTTCAGATCTTTGACCAATAGCGCTGTGTCACTCGCATACTGAAATATTTTATTCTTTTCTCCCTCGATGCCTAATCCTTTTATTCCTTGCTCTTGTTTTATAGTTAGTCCTAAAGGTTCCACAATTAGAGAAGATAAAAGTGCTGACAGCGGCATCCTTGTCTTATTGATCTGATTATTTTAAAACACTGTTAAAAACCCATTGCATTAATTTTTGTTACTGCACCATTGTATAATATCCTAATCCATTTAATAAAATGTTTTCCAAACCCAAACCTCTTTAAAACGTCAAATAAGAAACTATGTTCCACCCTGTCAAATGCTTTCTCAAAGTCTAAACTGATAATAAAACCATCTTTATTCTGCTCACGCATGTATCTTATTGTATCTTTTATACTAATTGTTGTGTCTGCTATATCTCTACACTTTACACCGTACACTTGGTTAGTTTTAATTATGCTCAGCATTACTTCCTTCAGTCTGTTGGCTAAGATTTTGGATAGAATCCTAAAATCAGTATTCAGCATAGTGATTGGTCTGTAGTTCTTAAGATCTGTTTTCTCCCCTTTTTTCTTGTATATCAATTTTATTAAGCCCATTCCCATTCTTTGATTCAACTCTCCTTTCTTAAAAATATCCACATATACTTCTTTCAAAATACAAGTTTAAAGGTCTTGAATAACTATATATATCTTGAATAACTCAGGATACTAGCGGAACGGATGTTGCATTTTTTTCCCTTTTGCACTTTATTTATACACAGATTTAGCCACACAGTTACACAATTTTGTGCCATTCCTGGAACCAGATCCTGTTCAAATGAGAGATCATGC
The DNA here is from genome assembly GCF_946808225.1 of Silurus aristotelis. NCBI lineage: Eukaryota > Metazoa > Chordata > Actinopteri > Siluriformes > Siluridae > Silurus > Silurus aristotelis. The sequence goes on along the minus strand of NC_139576.1, from coordinate 32,942,047 downwards.
TCAGCTATCATGATAACAAAACAAGTGTTCAAGCCAGTGATGTCAAATGGACTATTTTTTGTCTAAAGACATGCTCAAGCATTTGGATAAGTCTTTATTATACAGTGAAATTTTGCCAAAATTTCAGAAGACTTCGAACAGAGTCAACATGTTAAATATTTTTCTCTCATGTTTTTTCAGTATCAATAACAACTCAAGTCTCCTCCACATGGGCTCAGTTCAGAAAAATTGACCAAGAAGGTAGACCCCTATCTGAAGTGCGATTCAAACCCACACCTCCAGAGGAGACTGCAGCCTGAACGCAGCGCCTTAAAAAGCTCAGCCATCCTGACAGCCAGGCTTTGACTTTTCTTGCATTGGTGACCATGTCTAGGTCATATGGTGAACATGCAACAGTAGCAGATGTATTTCGTTCGTGGTTTAATTATCTACAGTGTTGACTTAAAAAAGTGCTGCTGATCCACTCAGCCATGGTTACGGAAGGTTTTCCCGACTCTGCACATCCATCAAAAACATTTGTTTTACTGATACGCCAAGTCTCAAATCAGCACTGAAATCAGCCATGACGCGCACATTCAGCATTTTACTGTCTGGGGGCGGCAAACACGGCAGCACGTTTTGTGACATTTTTTTCTCATAACACCGAAACGAACATAAATGACTGTCTTTTTTGATCGAACAGAGCAACACATCATTCAAATATGTAAAGGCTCTACTTTTTTTGTACACAATAATAATAATAACAACAAAATGCTGTGCATTTGTAAAGTAAAGAAAACAGATAGAGGGCGCTTTCTGCCATCTCTGTCATCTCTCTTCACATTTAGAACAGCGCGATTAAATATTTGAATCGACTGACAGCCCTAATATTAATATGATGTGAGGTCCAGTTACCAGTGTGACACTGAAACACGTAAAAAAGAAGCCTTTACTACTAATTAAGTACATGTCAAAGCCCAAACTTCTTCACTGTAACTTGAGTAAAAAAGTATAGTCAGAACTCCACCTTATACCAGAGTCTTTTAAAACATGAATATCTGTACTTCTACTTAAGTGAAGGATGTGTGTACTTTTGCCGCCTCTGCAAGCAGGCAGATGGAGAGATTAAATAGATAGATATTAATCAATAGGAAAGATGAGCAGGTATATAGGCATTCAGACAGAAAAACAAAAGACTTACATAAATAAGAAACACAAATAGAAGGAGAGATAAGACAAACAAGTAGACAGAAATTAGTAAAAATAGTTTTATCAGCCACTAAGGGGATAAGAAACACATGCTTGTATGTCAGGATGGCCGAGCGGTCTAAGGCGCCAGACTCAAGGTTCTATACCTTCCAGGAAACTGAGTGTTCTGGTCTCCACATGGAGGTGTGGGTTCAAATCCCACTTCTGACAGTGACTTTATTTTCATTAGAAATCGAAACAATAATGAAATAATTATTCTCCTTTGTATTTCAAACACAGACATAAAGAATAAACAAGTACATGGTTACCTATTAGTGGGAACGACAGGCAGAAAAACATGGCAGCATCAGTCGAGGATCTGTTAAAAGGTGTAACTGAGTTCGGGAGGCAAAAAGGTATCACTAAAGGATCAAATAAACTTTCTAAATCACTGTGTTAATAACACTATAAACTAAACTCATTTTAACAGCACTCATTTTATTAAAGTGCAATTAATGCAGCATGCATTTCTCTATTTTTTATTACAAATATAAAAAAATAAATATTATTTAAAAAAGGCAAAATTAAAACCCATCTTAATACTAACAGATATGAAAAATTTTTTAAATCTCCAGTGACAAATCATTTGCAAAGCTGTTCACATCATGTGCAAAATGAAGGCAAAGAAAAAAGGAATTAGATTTGCTCAGCAAGTATCTTCTCTGTAATGAGGTAAGGAGTTGATTCTCTTATCATCTTTTTTTAATTATCAAACTTATTATTAAACTACTTTTCATTTCCAAGTGTCAGTGTAATCTAGTGGAACAAATTCCTTATAAATTCATGTTGAACTAATCCGTCAGTTATCACTATATTATTGTAAACATCATTTTATTGAACTGGGTATTGAAGTAAAGAGCTGCAGCTTGCAGTGGTTTATGCCACTCATGATCTGGCAGCCAGCAACCCCAAAGTCACTGTAAAGATTTTGGAATCATGGTGGCAAGACATCACAAAGCTCATTCCTCCAGCCGTCACCAAGCCTCAGACTCTCTTTATAAATAATTTAATAGATTACTTTTATAATGATTTACATCTAAAACTTTTATCTAAACATCTAAAAAAGGCACTGTGGCTTAGTTGGTTAAAGTGCCTGTCTAGTAAACAGGAGATCCTGGGTTCGAATCCCAGCAGTTCCCGATGCCGTTGTCCTTTGCTGCTTGAGTGCCTGCCAGCTTTTTCTTTATGGCTTGAGATTTAACATTGCAAGTGGATAAGATGGTTTCTTCGGGGCACTGAATGGTGAATTGCAGGCTTTGCTCTGACCCTTTTAAATGCTTGATAGTATTTGTTATCAATGGAAAAAACTGTGCTTTTAAGGACAGTGTTCATGACTCCACCATAAGATAGAGACTGGGCAAAAATGGTCTGCATGGCAGAGTTACAAGACGAAAACCGCTGCTGGGCAAAAAAAACATAAAGTCTCGTCTCAGTTTTTGCCAGAAAACATCTTGATGATCCCCAAGGCTTTTGGGAAAATACTCTTTGGGCTGGCAAGACAAAAGTCGAACTTTTTGGAAGGTGTGTGTCCATTAAGTCTGGCGTAAAGGTAACATCGCATTTCAGAAAAAGGACATCATACCAACAGTAAAATATGGTAGTGGTAGTGTGATGGTCTGGGGCTGTTTTGCTGCTTTAGGACCTGGAAGACGTGCTGTGATAAAGGAAACCATGAATTCTGCTGTCTCCCTGAAGGACAAAGTCTGGCCATCTGTTCATTACCTCAAGCTAAAGAGAACTTGGGTTCTGCAGCAGGACAATGATCCAAAATACACCATCAAGTCCACCTCTGAATGACTGAAGAAAAACAAAATGAAGACTTTGGAGTGGCCTAGTCAAAGTCCTGAAATGAATCCTATTGAGATGCTACCTTAAAAAGGCAGTTCATGCTCGAAAACCTATCAATGTGGCTGAATTACAACAATTCTGCATAGATGAGTGGACCAAAATTCCTCCACAGTGCTGTAACAGACTCATTGCAAGTTATCGCAAACGCTTGATTGCAAATGTTGCTGCTAAGGGTGGCCCAAACAGTTATTAGGTTTAGGGGGCAAACACTTTTTCACACAGGACCATGTAAATTTCGATTTAGTTTTCCCTCAATACTAAAAACCATTTATTTAAAATCTACATGCTATGTTCACTTTTATGTTACCTTTTTAGTAATATTTAAATTTAAAAAAAAGAAATCAGGAAGGGGACAAACACTTTATCACACCACTGTATATATATATACACATATTAGTAAAACCAAACTCTTTTCGTGAATGATTTAAAGTAATAATACTGTATAGTAAACACATAGTATACTACTATAGTAAACAGTATGTTAATGCAAATGCTGCCTGTATGAGGAAAACACGCCGAATGAGGACAAATATGCAGGAACCTGACCTGAGCTCCTATTGTTTCATGCAGTGAAAAGGAAAGTTGAGTAGTTTAGTGCGAGTCATTTGCATGTTGTTAGCGTGATGCTCGGAGTTCACAATGCAAGTTATTGCTTGTAATGTAAGTTAAATAAAATAATCAAATTTGCTCCTCCTGTAAAGTATTTATAAATCATGTTACTCACAATACAAGCTTCCACTGTACGTAAATTATCAGGACACCAATCAGAACTTTTGCTGTTTCCTCACGGATGGTTTTAACTGGCGGATTTTGGTTCTTGATTTGAGACTTAGTGCATCAATAAAAAAATGTTTAGTGATGAAAAAAAAATTTTCGCTGGATATTTTTACATTTGTTCATGTCTGTTAGTATTAAGATGGGCCTCACACTGGTTCTCTAAACACATTCCTATGTTGTCTGTTCAGTGTCTATAGGATCTTTATGATGTGAGTATGTAAGGTACACAGAAAGTCTTTGTCTGGGTTCACACATCCCTGGTTACTATGTTTTCTTACCCAATCAGGAACAGTTTAAGCTCGGCTTTTTTCAGTGTGTATATTTACTTGTCTGTTATCTGCAATAAACTAAAGAAGAACATTTGCGCCATTCTGTGTGCTGTGTGATTCTTCCCTGATCAGAAAAGACATTGTAGATCGTATGGAAAACCTCTCCAAGATTGAACTTTTTACAGGATAAAAATCTAACAATATCTGAGGAAAAGAAAGGATGTCGTGAATAAATGTTTGTTGTGTTAAAGTTTTTAATTTTCCCCTTCTTTGTTTTATATTTATTTATTAATATTTTTAATAAAAATGGAAAAACGTGTGCTGCATTAATTATGCATTAATACAATTTGTGCTGTTAAAATGAATTTGGGTTAAAGTGTTATTAAAGTATAAACGACATTATATAAAGGTCAACCCAAAGTTGTTAAGCTTTTTCATGAGCCATTTATACTTTTGCATCTTCTTTGTAGAATCTGTACAAAAACACATAATTTGACTTAATTTAAAAACAGCAGGAAAACTGTAATGCGAGGAAAATGCACAAGAATCTGCATGCGCTCTGTTATACTGCATCTATCATATGCTGTATAATAATGATGGTTTCTACAGCTGTGGCATCATATTGATGTTATCAAGAGGATGATTGGACTAAAGGCAGATGATTATGTGTGAAATGCACGACCCGCCACTGTAAAGAGACAATCAATAACACTGTGCAGATCTATTATGTATTTTATTTATTTTTGTACAAAAATATTATAAAAAACCTAATCTATTAAACATTATTTATTGTGATAATTTTTTTTGTCTTTATGTGAGAACAGAGGAAGCTGATCTGCTGAAGGCACTTGGTGACGGCTGGAGGAACGGGCTTTGTGAGGTCTTTTTTCCACGACTCCAAAGCGTTCAGAGCGACTTTGGGGCTGCTGGGTGCCAGATCATGAGTGGCATAAACCACTGCGAGCTGCACCTCCCACGGCAAATCTGCACACAAAATCCATCATAAAATTAGGACTTGCTGAAGCACTTTCCTGTTGATAGAGAACTAAAAATCAGAATAAAGATAAAGATTGATAAAGGACTTGTTATTTGATACCATTTTGCCCCCTGAACTCATTTACACGTTTCACCAGATCCTCGACTGATGCTGCCACGTTCTCCTTAAGGCCATTTTGGCCAAGTCGCCCTGTTTGAGATGGACAAAGAACATGAGTAAAAAACAGAAGAATCCAGAAATAATAAGAGATAATGCTCTAAAACAGAATTTACAGGAAACTTACCAAGTAGCCTGAATATTGCTGCTACAGAGACGTTTCTGAACTTTGTTTCCTCTGTTTGTATTTGTTTCAGCCAAGTATTCAAAATGAGCCACACACTTTTTCTGTTAAATAAAAAATTGGACATATTAAGTTTTCTTGTGGCGGTAATAGAATACCATCAATTGTAAGTTTATGCAACAAGAATGGAAATTTTGCAGTTTTTAGGACACACACTGTCTCATATGAGTCTCACATTTGCCGGTTTACAATCTATTAAATGTTTAAAAAAACTAAAAAGATGAGAATTAAACACGTTGAAGCAGTTTCACAATCAGTACCGTATAACATGGGAGTCGGTCCAAATCCAGCCCAGTTGTGCACAGAGAAGGTCCAGGCTGAATACGTAGTCCCAGGCAGCAGGACAGAGATCATCACCATACCAACTGCTCTTCTGGAAAGTCAGACTTTTGTCTTCCAGAAGAGCCTTCAGTGTGCTGGTGATGGCTCTGTAGCTGTCTCCAGGAGGCTCCTGGCAGAAAATACATCTTTTCTTTAAAAACCAGATCAATGAAACAATGTTTACAATAATATGATCATAACTGAGAGGTCACAACCAATCACAAGTGCAGATGATTGAAATACTGAGGTAGAGCTCTAACTGTGCATTCTGCTCTTTTTATAACCTTCATTTATTACTCTTATGTAAGGAGGAGTCCTAGAAAAGATTTTAGATACACATGCAAAGTAGCACACGTTCCTAAAGGGTTAATGTATCAGACAGTAGCAGGAGTAAATAATGCTCTAGAATAGTACATGAGTATGTAATTTGAGGCACAGATTTAGTTTGTTTATTCAGTAGTGAGCACAGTGTCACATGGTTCTATATCACTTCCTTTATTAGTATATTATGAAACACAGATTTATTTGCATGTTAATTGCACTGATCTGATCATTTTGATCATAAACAGCGTCATTAACGCTGGAGTTAAGTGCAGTTTCTTTGCTGCTGGTTATCAGCACTAATACACTACACTCATAAAAAAAGACTAAAATAGTGATGTAGAATAGTGATAGATACTTATTGATTTAATTCTACATGAATTTATAATAAATTTGCTCCATAGATCACATGGACATTGGAAATTAAAAGTAGATTAAGAATGAAGTAAAACACATAAAAATTCCAGTTGAAAAACGATGTTTAATGACTGTTCTGGTGACTGTTGTGATGAGAATCAGCTACTTACTGTATCCCAGTGCAGATATTTGCTGAGCAAGTAATACACCTTTCCATATGCCTTCATTTTGCACACGATGTGAACGGCTCTGCATAAAGGGCTGTTACAGGAGAAGACACTTGGCCATGCTGTCACCATGACCATTATCAGTTTCGGGGCTTGAGAAAAGTCTGCAAAGGAAATAAAATGATATCACATATTTAAAATACACTGTATAGGAAGAAAAACAGAACCAAAAACAGAACACAACTGGCTTCTTTATATACCTTTTATTTATTTATTTATTTATTTATTTATTTATTTATTTATTTATTTATTTATTTATTTATTTATAAAATTTATTTTTTTTTTTTTTTTTAGTAAATATATAATGAAATGTCAATATAATCTCACCTTCTTTAAGAAATCTGTAGGCGAGGGCATGTGCTTTATGAGAGTCTCCTCTCTTTTGACACAAGCCCACATAAACCCTACAGAGAGACTGCAGGAGTTCATGTCCCATAGACTCTTTCTCCACCTTGATCTTCTCCAAAACCGCTTTCAGAAACGTCTCTGCTGACGACTAAATGAGACAGAAGAAAAGTTTCAACCAAAAAAAGTTCAACCAATCATGTTTTTAAAACAAATATTAGGGGGTTAAGACTGGACTGTAGATTAGGTTTAGGAAAACTACTCGACTTTGCATAAACCAAAACCTGGAGTAAACATTTTTACATGACAAATTATATCTACTGTTCAATTTCAGAACATCAGGACCAGTGAATTATTGATTGACTATTAAAACTGAGAAAACTCAAATCCAGAGAAATAGAATTGCATGTACACTAAATAAAATGCATGCGTTTGAATTGAATGCACACTAAATAAAACAGAAGATAATCACTGACCTCGTTCACACAAAACTTGGAAATGACAGATTTTTCTTCATCTGTGAGAGAAGGAAGTTCACATTTCCCTTTAAGTAGTGCATCAATCCAGTTTAGAGATAAAACATCATCACAGGAATCCTGCAGTGTTTTTAATGCACTAGTGATGAGGGATTGTGTTGTGTGTTTGTGAGGTGCAGCATCAAGTCGAGGCTTTTTAGCAGCACTGGGTGGTGGCATGTCTGATGCAGCTCTCTTTGTTCTAATATGAACAAAATGTGATCAAATCACATGACACAGACAATTCTACAGTATAGATAATACATTGGGAATGTGATGTTACAGGAAAATAATCAGTATAAATAAAGTAAAAACAGTATTCGAACTGATCGAGTCGATTGCGCAACCTGATGTTTGCGAGTCACGACAGAACAGATCCAGTGCGACTCCCGAAGTTACAAACAAACAGTTTACACAATAACACTTCAATAAACTACACCATTTTCACATGATGAGGATAACAGCATTCACTCACAACCAATTTCATTATCGATTATTATGTGATTATTGTTGCAGCTCTAATAATAAATAATAAACTCAGTGTTTCAAAGAGAATAAAAACCCATAAAGTTTGGAAACTCACTGTTCCAGCAGTCGTACAGTCGCTCTATTGAACATTTTTCTACTATTGAACATCAGGTAGCTGGTAAGTGTGTAAGTAGTAGTAAAATAAATTTGTTTGTTTTACTAAAGTCCTGTATTAGATCTGTTTAATATGAATTGTGTGTTGACATGACGTCCCTCCTGAAGGTTGTCGGTTACGAGACGGAGACAAAAGGGTCTGAACTCTTCCAATTAAAATCTCAAGAGGCGGCAAATTTGGCGAAAGAGAATCTTGACGGCAACCTTTTTAACGACCTTAAAGTGTAATCTATTAATATAAAGGGTGGGTTTGGTCATATGAGGGGATTTCAGTCAGCATCAGGGGGTAATTTTGCTGGTGTCGGCATAAAGACTAACAGCAGTGTGTAAGAGCAGTGTCTCTGTTCTGTTACAGCTCCATCAACACTTTAATCTCATAAGGAGCGCAAGACTGAGAGGAACAACCAGAGTCCACCCACATCCAGCTTAAGATCCAGCTGTGGAGGAGAAACCAGCTGCAGCTCAAGTTCCAGCTGTGGAGGAGAAACCAGGACAAGAATAAAATTCAGTTAAAGCTCCTTCAGCATCTGTGAGTGAAGTCCAGATCTACAAGGACACTACATAACACACACACACACACACACACACACACACACACACACACACACACACACACACTATAACTATATTTAGTAGTTATATATGGGGCTGCAGCTATCGATTATTTTAGTAGTCTGTGAAAACTAAACTCATTTAAAGCATTTAATTGGCATATTACATAAAAATGCAAATACAAATATATAAATAAATAAACTCTGACTTTATTTACTTATAAACATCCAACGTTTTTGGTGCCTCCACCGGTAACCATGTTGTGGGTCTGAAGTTTGAAGCTGTTGGTGTGTGAACGAGGCTCCTCTGCTTCATCTGTCTTGTTCCGTCTCCTCCAGAGCTGATTGTTAGACAGAGTTCTCTCCAGGGTTCAGAGGCTCAGATTAATATCATGTGATTTTATTGATTGAAGCACATTTTATTTTAAATATGTGAAGCTTTCTGGCACTACAGAGGAGGTGACGCTGCCCGACTGCCTAAAAAAGTTGCAATTGTGAGAAAAAAAAGTTTTTTGGGTAAACCTTTTTTTTATGTGGCAGAAACAGACTTCCATATGAATCTTCTCCTCACCCTCACTGTTTTCTCCTCTTTCCTAAATTTTTTCATTCTGCAGTATCTTTTACTTCCTACCATCTGACTTCAGTTCATCACCTCACCATCTGTGTGGCTTTTTCCCCTTCTTACCTTCTGTGTCTCCAGAATGTGTGTACACCAGTCAAGTGTTTTTTTTTTTTTTTTAAGAACACAATGAACACAAACCTTCAACATCTCAGCATGTCACTGCAATTCCTGTCCTCACAAAACGTGGGGCACAAATCCAGCACCCTGAAATTAAGAGTCTCATGTCACATGGGCCTCATGCAAAACACACGCCGGTTACTGACTGCTGGTTAAGAGCCAAACGTGGTTCATCCAAACCACCAAAGGAGATGTTAATAAAAGATCTCTGTTGTGCAGTTGGTTAGTGTGTTCTGCTGTTAGCCAGAATGTTGCTCCTGTTAAAAAGCTCAGGGTTACAAAGGACAGGAACTGCTGCTGTGATGGCTGAGTGGTGAAGGCGTTAGACTCGAAATCTAATGGGGTTTCTGCTCACAGCGTTTCATCAATGTGTGATAGTGATTTATTGTTAAGTCTTTACTGTGTGAAGTGAACAATGTACAGAAGTGTTTCATGCATAGAAGAAACGTTGGAAACAAACATAATCTGGTTTAATGGAGGTGAAAGTTGTTTTGCTGGGACGAGGAGGAAGAACATTAGAACTCGCATCACCTCTTTAGGAAACATGAATCGTCTCGTGCTTTCTACAAGATCAAAAAGGTTCAGAAAAATCTTTTTAAACAAAAACATGTTTCAAATGTCTCAGACATGTCTAAAACGTCTCAAAAGGCTTTAGGAGACGATGAGTGGATGTCTCATCTGTGGCGGTAGAGGATGATGAGTGGACGTCTCATCTGTGGCGGTAGAGGATGATGAGTGGACGTCTTGTCTGTGGCGGTAGAGGATGATGAGTGGACGTCTCATCTGTGGCGGTAGAGGATGATGAGTGGACGTCTTGTCTGTGGCGGTAGAGGATGATGAGTGGACGTCTCGTCTGTGGCGGTAGAGGATGATGAGTGGACGTCTCGTCTGCGGGGGTAGAGGACGATGAGTGGACGTCTCGTCTGTGGCGGTAGAGGACGATTAGTGGACGTCTCGTCTGTGGCGGTAGAGGACGATGAGTGGACGTCTCGTCTGCGGGGGTAGAGGACGATGAGTGGACGTCTCGTCTGTGGCGGTAGAGGACGATTAGTGGACGTCTCATCTGTGGCGGTAGAGGACGATGAGTGGACGTCTCGTCTGTGGCGGTAGAGGACGATGAGTGGACGTCCCGTCTGTGGCGGTAGAGGACGATGAGTGGACGTCTCGTCTGCAGCGGTTTGGCAGCACTGGGGTTATTCTCTGAAGCTGGAAACACACTGCTCCCCATCAGAAGAAATGGTTTGATCTGTTACATAAGGTTTGTGCTGACAAAAATGTATTATAGAACATGATTAAACACATTTCCCATAACCTAAAGGTCTTTATTTGTACAGAGTGAGAAATGTCCAATGCAGGTCCACGGCCAGTCGAAACTTTTCGGTGGACGATGAGTGGACGTCTCGTCTGCGGTGGTAGAGGACGATGAGTGGACGTCTCGTCTGCGGGGGTAGAGGAAGATGAGTGGACGTCTCGTCGGCGGCGGTAGAGGACGATGAGTGGACAGTAAAAGTGATGTTTATGTAACAAATGCACTGAAAGAAAGATAGACAGGCAAAAGTTCACCAAGCGGAGCTTCTTTATTTTTCTTTGTTTTTCATGCTGGCATTTTTCTTTCCAGTACTCACACCAGGGTTCACCCACACACTCGCGGTTCAGGACGCCTTTCCTTCTTGACGTTCGCTGCTACAGTTTACATCCCTAATCATATATAACAATGTCTGCTTTATCTATTCCCATGTCTCATCCAGTGATCAAATAGTGGAAGCACTGAGATCATTGTAAAAGACTTTGGATTTTGCTCAAGTGTGTTAAAGTGTGTTATATTTATAGATCTTCATATCACTTGACTTCTGCCCTCAGACTCTCACTAGTGTACAGAGATGATTGTGGATTAAACATATTAATGTGTGAATGTTAGATTTTGCAATGTTTCTTCTTATTTAGATCTGTAAAAAATACCAAGACTAAAAGGTGAATAAAACCTGTTTTCCACACTCTTTATTGTTCTTTTACCAGGTCGTAAGTGTTCCACCTGCTGCAAGTGTTCCACCTGCTTTACTCCACTCCTACTGCTGTAGCGCCCCCTACCTCCACCCCCACCATTATACAGCCTGCACTTACATTATCACTGCTCATTCATTATTTTCATATTTCAGTATTTACTCCACACGCAATTATCTCTGGAACGTCCCCAAAGCCTTTTATAGTCATATTGTCTTTTATTGGATAGAAGATTATTTGTGTTTTCTTCAAAAGGGAAATCAGATCTTTACATTTCCAGCACATGTATGATTTTACATGAATGTCAGTCTGTTCTGTCGCCTCTCTTTTTTAGTCTACAAAGTCACGGTTTGGTGGATCCTTCAGCAACAATTCAGCAGCCAAACCTAATGTAAATGTACCAATGCAGATTCCTGTAATTTAAAAAGATCTTCATATGTCATTATCATCATCATTATTATGCTAAAGTTCATAATATACAATATGTGTCTTTACAGCCTGGTAGTCAAAGTTCATCTCCTTCAGCCAGTCCTTCATCTGCATCCAGTCCTTCATCTGCATCCAGTCCTTCATCTGCATCCAGTCCTTCATCTGCATCCAGTCCTTCATCTGCATCCAGACCTTCATCTGCATCCAGTCCTTCATCTGCATCCATGATTCTGTTTTTGTGGATTTAATATTTGTATCTATTGTTGTTTTATTATTTGGTTGTTTTTTTAAACCCACTTTGGAAATTTTTAATCATAAATGTTTATTCATTTCAATTCAATTCATTTTTATTTGTATAAAGCTTTTAACAATGAACATTGTCTCAAAGCAGCAAAGTTTATATTTGTTGTTAAATACCCCTCACTAATATGTACATAATTTGTAAATAGTATTTGTATCTTTGTGTGTTTGCATTATTATATTTTATCATGTGACATTTTTGTAGCATTTTCAGTAATTAAATTAAAATGTTTTATTGTTCATAGAACAGTGACTTGTGAATTATTCTGTGAACCTGCTGAACCCATTATCATCTTCATTGTTATTATTATTATTATTATTATTACTGTTATTAATATTAAGTCGAATAAAAATATATTAATAACAATAATTAAAACAAAACATGGCCCATATAATGAAAGAGACTTTTGATAAAATAAATGTTAAAGTTAATTCCCAGGTTCCCTGGTGGTCTAGTGGTTAGGATGCGCTCACCGCTGTGTCCCGGGTTCGATCCCCGGTCCGGGAACCGACCCCAGCCCCTCTTAGTGCCGGTCCCAAGCCCGGATAAATGGGGAGGGTTGCGTTAGGAAGGGCATCCAGCGTGAAAACATGTGGAGGATCCGCTGTGGCGCCCCCTAATGGGAGAAGCTGAAAGAAATTAATATAATATATAAGTACATTAAGAAAACAATGCATACATTTTAAGCACTTAATTTATTGCAATTTCCAGCAAAAAAATTACAGCACACAGTGACAAGTGATTTATTTTCATTCACATGAAAAGAAAAAAATTAAAGAAATAAGAATAAATAAAAACTGCTGAAATTTAAGAAAGGAAAAAAAAACAATGTTTAAACTTTTTTCTGCTTTTGTCTGGTTTTATATTGTGAGGAAAGGAAACACAGAGTTCTGCACTTACAGAGAAATAATCAGTTAAAGAGTGGTGCCATGTGGCCTCCATGAAGCCGAGGTTCTGTCATCACTGCAAAGTTGATGGATTTCCTATAACAACATCCACATTCACACACATTCAGACATTTCTGAAGACTGAGCAAGAATTCAGAGAGACAAAAACATACTAAAGGAGAAGAACAAATACATCAGTTCTGCACAGAGCCTGAGAATTTGAAAACAAGATATACACAAATAAATAAATAATATTATATAAATATATTACATCTTTCATACATTATTAAAATACATACTTTGTAACCTGTCTGGTTAAAAGAGCCCAAAGCTACAAAAAATGAAAAAAATAAAAAAATTCAATATTTAAACTTAACAGAAAAAGGTCCCTTTTCACATTGTTTACATTTTAAATACATTAATACATAAAAAAGATACACAAAGATATAAATAATTCTGGGTGGGAAAAAAAAAATATATATATATATATATATAATCCCAAAACAACAGCCTGCCTGGTTGCAGTTTATATCTCATTAGCATGAGACGCCACCACGGGATTCGAACCACGACTTTGTCCCGCAATGAGCACTGCAACCAGATACGTAACCACTAGGCTACGTGCAGGCCGGACAAAAGAACAGTTTAATCACAGCTTAAGAACTACAGCTCTGTACAAGTCCCGCCCCTTTTCACAGTTGATTGGTTGGCGCTATAAGGGAAAAAAGGCAATATTCTTTTCCTTTTGTTTACGTTAAATGAAATAATACAAACAAATACACAAATAAATTTATATATTCGCCGCAGAGGCAAAAGAAAGAAGGCCCCTTCCCTCGGATGATTGGCTAGCACTGAAAGCAAACCCTGCGTTGATTAGTCTGTTCACATACATAATTCAGACTTGCAGGAAAAAGCTGATAAATTTGACTAAAAAATAAAAAATAAAAGAGAGATAATATTTCCAGAAATGTTGCAGTGAGCAGAAACTGACATTTCGGCTAATAGTGTAGGAGACATCATAATTAGCCTCATGCTAGCCGGGTTTGCTAGCGCTGTTTTTGTGTTAACTAGTTTCTTAGAATATCTGACTGAAATTTGAACAAAAAGAGGAATACATTATATTTTACGTTATTATGATACGTATAGTTTATTTATAGCTCACTAAATGTACAATATTTAGACTGAGGATGAAAACGATTGAAGCTAAGATTAATTAGCCGGCTAGTTAGCCTAGCTCCGTGGTTCTCAAAGTGTGGGACGCGGCCCTCTAGTGGGGAATAAAGACATAACAGGTGGGGCGCAATGAACGGCAGGATTTATTTATTTATTTGTTCTTCATTTATGATTTTCACTATTAATAAAGTTCATACACTCAAAGCAACACATATAAACAATATGGTACAAGTCACTTATACTACATACACACATTGTATAGTCCTTACAGATATTGGGCTGACCCAATCACATCTTCAATCATCTCCCCTTTTGGGCTCTGTGTGAGCTTGCTGCATCAGATGGAGGTCATAATTAGTTTTAGGATTCATCAGTGTGGATTAGAGTTTTATTGTATTAATAAATTACACTTTTTAAAAAATACATTTTTAATGTGTAAATTCTCACTTTTCTACCTGGTATTATATGGCTTTAGTGCTTTTATGAAATAGGAGTTTATTTACATAATCAAGGGTGTGCAAAGATGAGATGTGTTTGTGATCGTATGTAGTGGGCCGATCTGGACCAAAATGCCAGAGCTTGATTTTTTGTCCCAGTCCAGTTCTGCTTGGATCCTTCTCAGATAGTTTCCATATCTGTAAAGAGAACAGCAATACGTTTCATTCCACACACTGACTCTGTGGACGTGTAGGGGTGTGTGTACCTTTTTCTCTTTGCATGGTGGATGTGTGTGTGTTCTTCTGTAGGATGGTCCAAGTATGTACCTGCTGCATGTGGCTGGACCTGAAAAGAAGTACAGATAAATGTAATGAGGTCGAGTGTGAGTGTTTTCCTGGACAGAAGAAAGTTCACGCTTCCAAGTCTTTCTTTTTTCATTGTGAATGAATCAGTGAATGAAACTCAAATATTTCATACACTGTATTTATATAACGAGATCTGTACAGTTGACTCTATCATGGTAGTTGAAAGACATTCACTCACTAAATTTGGGTTACATTGTAAATTGTAGTGTTAAAGCATCATTTTGATCACAATACTGTTTGTTTTAATGTTTTATTCTTTAAAAAGTTTATATTTATTTAATCTGGTCAATGCCGCAATGCATCACGGGAAGATCAAACGTCTTCAAAAGTATAATAGGCTTCAATCTTGATTAAAAAGCTTTCCTATAATAATACTACTGTATAAGAATATAAATATGTTTTGGAAAAATGGTTTGACAGTAAAACTTACAGACAAAACACGATGAATATTTACATATCAACATATTATTAACTTATAAACTTTTACTGCACCTCTCTGGATTCCGCTTCACATCAACGCCATTTAGCCACGCCCACATCGCCCGTGCCGCTATTTAACAATGACACGTGACAAACCTTTTCCTCGTTTTAAACCTATAGATGTATGTAACAGGTGTATAATTTACATTGTTAAATTTACATGTCCTGTTTCAATTCATACACAATTGTTAATTTGTCTTGTTTATACTCATATCTGTGTTTATAAATGTGGTTACCTGATCAAAATGGGTGCTTCCTCTAAATGCTTTGATAATAGAGCTGATGTCACTTCCTGTCCTGACTCCTCCTCTTCCCTTTCTGTATTGTAATCTCATTGGAGTGGTGAGTTTCTTCTACATATATGATAAACTGGTTTAATTTTATATAATTTACTTTTATATTTATTTATTATTTATTGATATATTTTTGGTTGAAAGAAGCAGAAATAGAAGACACTTTATATGAGTTGTTTTAGAAAAAGCATCAATTCAATGCAGAAAAGCCCGTTTTTAATAACACTCTGTTTTTGGTCCTGTGTATTTGGGTGTGTTTTAATTTTAGAGCATGTTGTATTTAAATAATCAGTTGAATGTAGGATTCATGCATGAAGAAAATGTAAATATAATGTTTTTTTTATGAAACCAGCAACAAATTCACGTAACGTAACGCACAGCTTGCACCTCATCAGTGAGGACCACAAACCAGCTTACAGACAGGAAGTGCAGCAGCTAACAGACTGGTGCAGAGCAGCAACCTGTCTCTGTATGTGCAAAAAAAAACAAAAGAAATGCTAGTTCCTGTGTTCAGGAGGACAGAGAGTAACCACTCTCCACTAAACATAAATGGTTATACAGCACAATTCCTTTTTCCTTTTCTTTTATGAAAAAGCAGATGAAAGCCAGGCTCCCACTTACAATCCTCAACACCAGCTTATGGCCATTACATTTAACATTTAATGCTACTGCATTCAAATACATTTAATCCACTTGTGTACCTTAAACGTTGTGCTAAAAGTTTTGGGGATAAAAACACATATGGCTGGGAAAGTCAGGTGTCCCAATATTTTTGTCCAGTTCTTTTTCTTAGTTTTCTTAGTTTTTCTTAATTTGTTCAAAATACATGTTATACTGGTTAAAATTAACACACAAAAAAGAAACATCTGTCGTTATATAAAAATGACTGAAAATGTTCAATTTCTATGTAGACTTCATTGATCAGCTCCAAGAAAAGTTTCTGGAACACCTCAGAAGTCTCCTTCAGAACAACAGTCAAATTTCCACTTGTACCACTACAGGCTTTAGTAATGCGTTCCTAAATGGTCCTGTTTGTTCTCGCTACCACTCCAGCCGAATATGGGTGAGAGAGAATATTAAAATATTAATAATTTGCTGAACTTTTAGCCAAAATCTTGTGTTACATCAGAAGCAAAATGTGTGCTGTAATCACTTTTGAACCCACGAGGAATCCCAAACCTAAGAAAGATCTATTTTTTTTTGTTGCGATTCTCTGCCACTTACACAGAATTGTACTTTTCCTCACAGCTGTGTGGATTCTGGCGCAGGAACACGATAAGAGATATCATCGTGGTGCATATTTTTACAAGTCAGACAATGTTGTAGAAGGGATGCCCTCATGCCTGTGTGTGGTGGCTTTTTTTAACGGGGGGTGGTGTGGGGGATTCTAGTATAGTTCATAAAGGACAAGGAAATATAAATCTCACAATCTCAAACTAGTTGTTTTTAATTGAAGAAACACCTTTACAAATTAAAATGCTATTTTTTGCAAGTTTTGAAATGGGCTTGTATGCGGGATTTATGCCCAGCCAGTGTTTTACCTGCAGCAGCACTAAACATATACTAAACTAAAAGTACAAATATACTGGTTTGAAACAATTAGTGAGAAAAACTACTCAATTACAGTAAACAGAGTATTTGTATTTAGTTACTTTACACCACTGGGTGGATGCGTGTGTTTTTCTGTAGAATGCCGTAATGCCATTCTGTAAGTACCTGCAGCATGCGGCCGAAACTGAAAAGAAGAACATATAAATGTAATCAGTTTAGTACGAGTGTTTTCCTACACAGGAGGTAGTTCAGGCTTCCAAGTCTTTCTTGTGGCTTCCCTCATACAAATAAATAAATCAGTGAATTTACCTAACTGGCTTTATTCTGAATAATACATTGTGTGTGTGTGTGTGTGTGTGTGTGTGTGTGTGTGTGCGCGCGTGTGTGATGGACTTTGACTACCAGGCTGTGAAAACGCATATTGTATATTATGAACATTTGCATAATATTGAGGGTGGTGATGACATATTAAGATCTTTTTAAATGACTTCAATCTGCCTTGGTACATTTACATTATGTTTGGCTGCAGAACTAACGGATGAACCAAACCAGGTGATGTCTTTTGCAGTGACACGCTGAGATGACAAATGTTTGTGTTCATCGTAGTGAAAGAGTTAGAGTTGGAACTTTAAATGTACTATGACTGGTAAAGGGAGAGAGGTAGCTGATATGATGGAGAGGAGAAAGGTAGATATGTTGTGTGGTCAGTAGGGCTGGGCGATAAATTGATTTTATCGATTAACTCGAATGTGTAGTTTACATCGATCCGTTTTAATAAAAATCGGTTTTCTCTTTAATGTCCGCCGACGCTCCCCTCTGGGCTCCCATAGTTTCCACAGTGTCCCTGTCTATTACTCTCTTAAATTTGATCTCATTTTACTGTGGAGTTTTGGAGAAAAGTAAAGGCAAAATCACTCAAAACCTCAGGTGCATTTTCAATCATGTTCCACATTTAAACACGTTTTTCTTTGTAGGATTGCTCATTTTATGTTATGTCACGTTCTATTTTCACAATTTACAAAGGCAGGACCGCCATCTTGTATTTTTGGTTTGTTGTTTCTGATTGCACTTTAACCCAAAGTGGGTTATAATCCCAGAAGGGTAAATAAACTTTATTTAATAAAGTTAAAACTTCAAAAAAAATTTTGTCATATGCAGATTGATTTTAAGCAGGGGGAAATCGATTTAAATCGCAAATCAGATTTTTTGTGAAAAAATCGGGGATTTTTTTTTTTTAGGCCATATCGCCCAGCTCTAGTGATCAGGAGACCAAGTGGAAAGGGAGTAAAGCCAGGAACATTGGAGGTGGGTTTAAACTGTTCTTTAATGGTGTGGATGTAAAGAGAAATGGTGTAGGGGTGATTCTGAGTAAAAGTGTACAGTAAGAGTGTAGTGGAGGTGAAAAGAGTTTCTGATAGTGTTATGAACGTGATGCTGGAAGTTTAGGGGGTGATGATAAATGTTATCAATGCTAGTTAGTTAGTTAACGGCATTCATTCACGCTGTATGAAATGTCTGTGATGCAGCGCTCTGTTATACTGCATATCTGTATAATTCTATAGCTGTGGCATCATAATGATGTTATTAAGAGGGGGATTGGGACTGAAGACCTGCCACTGTATAAACTATTAGAGACAACGAGTAACACTGTGCAGATCTACTGTGTATTTTATTTATTTATTTACAAAAAATATATTCGCTTTCTGGCTTCACTTCGCCATCTAGCAGCAGCGTCTCGAGCTCGTACCTCAATTTTTTGCTCTTGTAACAAAGCAAAAAAATTAACCGAGTGACCGCTCGGAAAACTCGTACATTAATGCAAGGTACATTAATGGTCAAGGTACCACTGTACACCCAAATACACAGAACCAAAAACAGAGTGTTATCAAAAAAGGGGCTTATCTGCAGTTAATTGATGCTTTTTCTAAAACAACTCATATAAAGTTGAAAAAAATAAAGTAAAAAATTAATTTGGGGGGTTTTAGTCACTTACTTTACAAAAATATGCTGTATGTTACCACTGAAATGCTGCAGTAGTTCTATATTGTGAATCTGAACTTTTTAACTGAAGATCAAAGCGTGGAGTAGAAGAAACTAATAAACAAACAACTGTTGCGGTTACAAACAACTGATGTATTTGGGAGTGTGGATGAGAGAGCTGGTCTCATATTGCTCCAAAAAAAATTAAGTTACTGAAAATAATTTGCATTGTTTAGTGGCTGTTTCTCTGATGTAGTGACTGTCAGAGTAATGAAAATACTCCACCATGTACAGTAATTGGGTGACAGTAGGTGGCACAATAATAACATTGTTTATTCATGACAAAAATGATATATTTTAACACAAAAAGAGAGTTTTTACTTGTGCCACTGCAAGTCAGGGTTAAATAGTGAAAAGACCCAAGTCAGGAACACACACGCAATCTTCCATTTATTTCACCCACTGGTATCACACACAGCAGGTGAATTTCGGCATGAGCGCGTGTATTCCCGACCCAGACCAGACTCTAATATTTCATACACTGTATTTATACCAAGAGATCTTTACAATTGACATGATCATGGTAGATGAAAAAGTTCACTCACTTCATTTGATTACAAAATATACATTATATTGTAAATTGTAGTGTTAAAGCGACATTTTGATCACAATACTGTAATTTTTCATGTTTACTTCTTTACAATTTTTATATTTATTTTAACTGATTAATTTATGCATCTCGCAATGCATCAGGGGAAGAAATACTTCCGCGAACGTCTTCAAAAGTATAAAAGGCTTCAATCGTGTTAAAAAAGCTTTCCTATAAGAATATTACTGTATATATAATATAAACATGTTGAATGGAAAGATTTGACGGTAAAACTTACAGATAAAACACGATAAATCTCTGGATTCCGTTTCACATCAGCGGCATTTAGCCACGCCCACATCGCATGTGCCGTAACAAACCTTTTCCTCGTTTTAAACCTATAGATGTATGTAACAGGTGTATAATTTACCCTGTTACATTTACGTGTCCTGTTTCAATTCATACTAAACTGTTGATTTGTCTTGTTTATACTCATATCTGTGTTTATAAATGTAGTTGCCTGATCAAAATAGGTGCTTCTCTTAATTAAATGCCTTAATAATAGAAGCTGATGTCACTTCCTGTCCTGACTCCTCCTCTTCCCTTTCTGTATTGTATCTTATTGGAGTGGTGGGTTTCTCCTAAATTTATGATAAACTGGTTTAATTTTATATTTATTACTTTTATATTTATTTATTATTTATTGATATATTTTTGGTTGAAAGAAGCAGAAATAGAGGACAGGGTAGTGTGGAGGAGGATGATGTTTTGGATGAAGTTTTTGTGTGAGTTTTTTTTTTATCTATCTGTGTGAATATTTTACACTTTTTAGGTGTATTTTTATGAATGTGAGGGCACATGGTGATAAGTCTACCACACACACAATAAGTGAAATATCACCACAGGGGCTGCTGATTTGTTGTGTGTTTTTTAGAAGAAACATTAAATACTTCCAGTGAGCTGGAATCTTCGATACAATCTTCGATACAGCTGTATCTTCGATACAATACTTCTATGAAATATGTATAAACTGTTTTAATACAAATCTTATTAAAAATAATTGAAAAAATCCGGAAAAAAAAGTCCAGTTGAAATATCTTTATATCTGAAACAATCTGTATAGTATAAAGTAAAGCTCTCTAAAAAGCTTCTGCTAAAGATTCTGAATCAAGCCAGAAGATGGGGGTCGTGTCTGTGTTCCTCCTCTGCTCTCCTCAGCTGTACTCACACATGCTCTATATCAGGGGTCACCAACGTTTTTGAAACTGAGAGCTACTTCTTGGGTACCGATTAATGTGAAGGGTTTGATACACACTTCTAAAATGACAAATTTGCTCAATTTACCTTTAATAATATGTTATTATTAATACTTAATTATATTAATCTATATCTAGTCATCTATATTTTAATAAGAATAGCAACAAAAAAATTAGATGCAGCTCACTAAGTGGCGCTATTGTTAGAAAAGGCGACTCATGTGGTCCTATTTCTTAACCTTGCGCTACATGGGGAAGAAACCTTGAGAGGAACCAGACTCAAAAGGGAAACCCATCCTCATTTGGGGGATATCAAGAGTGTGATTATGAATCTTAAAACAATACAAAACACCAAGGAGTAAAAACTACCATGAGCACTGGAGTGTGTGATGGTCTGTAATCTTCATGAGGTGTGTGTGTGTGTATTAATCTGAAGTTTCAGGAGCCACCCAGTAAACCCCATGCAGTGGATCCAGAAGAATGGGGAGTAATGCAATCAGAGACACAGGGTTTATTTTTATGTTTTTATTTTTGTTGTTATTGTTTTAGATTTTTGTTTGTTAATATTTTAAAGTGATTATTTTTGTGATATTTTATCTTTAGGCGGTGGTGAAGGTTTGGAGGTGATCATCTAAAAAAAACAAGAGCACACGTTTGCATGTTCACGCACACACACACACACACACACACACACCTTTCTACTGGAGTGTTCCAGTGGCCGTCACCACATGGAGGAACAGAATCAATTTATCAGTTTATAACTGCAAAAATACAAAAACATGAAAACGCGATCAAAATGTATAAACGTTTCGCCTCATCATTATTAGCTGCTGGTTTGTTTACTACAGTTGGTAAGATACACACAAGAGTGAGTTGAGGGATCGCAGTGCTGTTTGTTGACCACGCCTATTATGTCTGTCAACTGACCAATCAATACAGAGTTTCTTCAAAGTTTCAGCCAATCATTGGACTTGTACAGAGTATGTAGCGGCCTATTGAGTGACGTCATCACCCGGCCTGCCGCGTAGCCTATTGGTCACGTGGTCGGTTACTGCGTTCAATAAGGTCCTGTAATGAGGTTGGTGGTGTTTTTATTTATTTATTTATTTATTATTTTATTATTCATTTATTTATTATTTATTTTATTTATTTATTTTATTTTTTGCATCCGTGCCAGAATTAATTAATTTATTTGTGTTTTTATTTATTAAATAATGTTTGACATAAACAATGCGAAAAATAACAGAAAATATCTTGTTCTTTTTTTTCTTCATTTTGTGCCTGTAAAGTTTAAATAACATTGGATTGTTTTATTTTTTTATTTTTTATTTAATCTGTTTGTCTTTATTTTTTCAATACTTTTTGCTCTTGTAGTGAAGTGAATTTTGTGTCATTGCTGCTACACTGTGCATCTGAACAATTATGACTTAAATCTTACAATAAACTTTAGGTTTTTATCACATTTTCTACTTTCATTCATCTGATCGATTGATTCATTCAGCTTTTGCTCAGCAGCTCTCAGTGTCTCTCTGTTTTTAGTTTCATCAATACGTCTGGTAATTGTGTAATCTGAGAGGAACTTTAGTTATTTCTTTAACTGCGTCAGGGCCGAGCATCTTGTTGACAGCAGCTTTGCAGGCAGGTAGCATTAATGTCTCTGCCACAGTGTGGGGCTTTTTTTGATTAGGCTACGAGTTCAGCTACTAGGTAGCTCACTTTGAGATCTCTCTCATTCACCTTTGTGTTTTTTTTTATTAATGTTGACATCATTAATTCTTATGTCATGAAAAAACAAGGTCATTATTGCGCTACCTACTGTCACCCAATTACTGTACATAATGGAGTATTTTCATTACTCTGCCAGTCACTACATCAGAGAAACAGCCACTAAACAATGCAAATTATTTTCAGTAACTTAATAATCATTTTCTATGAGACCAGCTCTCTCATCTACACTCCCAAAAACATCAGTAGTTTGTAACCAGACACAATGAAAACATCCTCACACATCTCCTTAATATCACACATCTGTACTCTGGTCTGAGAGAAGAAAAAAAAAAGAGAGAGAGAGAGAGAGAGAGAGAGAGAGAGAGAGAGAGAGAGAGAGAGAGAGAGAGAGATATTCATAAAAATATTTTAAAACAAACAGCTGATTAATAGTTTTTACACAGAATTAAGCAAAAATCAAGCACTGACAGTGCCACTAGAGGGCAGTGTGAGACTGACAATTGTCAATGTGAACTATGGGTTACAATTCAACTGTTTCTAACTAATGCAGTTCTTCTTCTCTTCTTCTTCTTCTTCTTCTTCTTCTTCTTCTTCTTCTTCTTCTTAATTATTATTAGTGTTATTAATTTTTTCTACTCCATGCTTTGATCTTCAGTTAAAAAGTCCAAATTTACAATGTAGAACTACTGCAGCATTTCAGTGGTAACATACAGCATGTTTTTGTAAAGTAAGTGACTAAAAACTCCAAAGGAATTTTCCTGGCACTTTATATGAGTTGTTTTAGAAAAAAAGCATCAATTAAATGCAGAGAAGCCCCTTTTTTAATAACACTGTTTTTGGTCCTGTGTATTTGGGTGTGTTTTAATTTTAGAGCATGTTGTATATAATAAACTTTGCATGTGTTTAAAAGCTTTTTCTTTTCATGTTTTCTCCATGAAGCCTTTACTAAGAGCTTACGAGCACCTGGGCTTTGTTTTGCAACTGATCCTGGAGCAGAACAAGATCACATTTAAGCGCGTTCCCTCAGCCGTCACCAAGTGCCTTAGATCAGCTTCCTCCATCATCACATACAACCTAAAAATGTGATCTCTTTATAAATATTTTTTATAGATTATAGTCATAACATTGTATATTTTTGTACATAAATAAAATACACAGTAGATCTGCACAGTGTTGCTCGTTGTCTCTAATAGTTTATTCAGTGGCAGGTCTTCAGTCCCAATCCCCCTCTTAATAACATCATTATGATGCCACAGCTATAGAAATATACAGATATGCAGTATAACAGAGCGCTGCATCACAGACATTTCATACAGCGTGAATGAATGCCGGTAACTAAAGCAGGAAACCCAGTGAACACAATTCAACAAATCTCTTTACACTGCAGCCACAGCTGCACCGCCGCATTCATCATCTCTAGCAGAAGCTTCAATATTAACCTCATAAAATATCCCCGGGTTTCCACGTGTGCTTATGCATTTTTTCCTTCTTATGCTTTTCTGGCTCCTCCCTCCATTCACAAACCAGCATCCAACCATCACAAACCAGCGTCCAACCATCAAAACCAGCATCCAACCATCACAAACCAGCATCCAGCCTTAACATGGCACTGTCTGATTGTTTATGGTTTGGTTTAACAGACTTTGAGAAACTTTAAATATTTCAATAGAAAGTTCTAAAAAACAGCTCATGTGAGACGGCTGCCTGGTCTGCCTCCTGCAGGAACAGTTTGTAAGAAACTCTGACTGGATTTCAGTCTGCCTTCTTTATTTCTTCTTGCTCCTGTTTCTCTACAAAATCTCTGAAATACAACCTCAATTCCAAAAGAGTTGGGACTCTGTGTAAAATGGAGAGATGTGAAGTAATGAACTACAAATACTTCAATACTGTACTTAAGTCGATTTTTCTGGTATCAGTATTTTACTTCACTATTTATTTTTCAGACACCTTTTTACTTTCACTCATTAAATTTGTACATAAATATCTGTACTTTCTACTTTTTACATTTACAAACTAGACTCTTTACTTTAGTTTTAATATATTTTTTTGACATGATCAATATTTTTTCTTCTCATTGTGCACCGTTTTCAGCACATCAACATGTTTCTTGTTACGGTGTGACTTTTCAAACTTCCACTGGTGTATCATTTCCTGGCTCTCAGGCACCACAGAGGGTAAAAGTGTGTATGAAGGGTGTATGTTTAATCATCCACAATGCTGGAGGATTTGAGAGACCAGGTGAGTTTCTCCACAGGTAAACACAAGATTGTTGAGTCTGCACCAGTCCATTATCCACTGCATTTCCTGTCTGAAAGCCGTCTCGTTGTTCTTGATGATGAGACCCACCATAGTCATGTGACTGATGAACTTGATGATTTGAGCTGTGCATTGCAGCACAGTCATGAATCACAGTGTGAACAGCTGGTGACTAAGGATACGGCCCTGAGGTCCCAGTGCTCACTGTGATGGGTTTTGCTGGTCCTGATCCAAACTGTCTGATGTCTCCATCATGAAGTCTATAGCATTCAGGCTTTTTCCACATAAACATAAACTATAATAGACAGCAGATAACACTGTACAGATCTAAAATGTATTTTATTTCTTTATGAACAAAAGTTTTAGATGTAAATCACTATAAAAGTAATCTATTAAATTATTCATAAAGAGAGTCTGAGGCTTGGTGACGGCTGGAGGAATGAGCTTTGTGATGTCTTGCCACCATGATTCCAAAATCTTTACAGCAACTTTGGGGTTGCTGGCTGCCAGATCATGAGTGGCATAAACCACTGCAAGCTGCAGCTCCCACGGCAAATCTGCACACAAAATCCATCATAAAATTAGGACTTGCTAAGGCACTTTTCTGTTGATAAAGAACTAAACATCAGAGAATAAAGATTTAATGATATCTTTTCTGAGTTTTTCTGTTCCAAACACAACTATGCTTTTTTGTCAGATTTTGGACTGACATTGGGAGTTTCTTCTTAAGCCCTTGTTAGCCAAGTCGTCCTGTTTCAGATGGACAAAGAACATGAGTAAAAAACTAAACAATCCACAAACAATGTGAGAAGATGCTCAAAATCAAGATTTACAGTAAACATACCAAGTAGCCTGAAAACTGCTGCTACAGAAACGTCTTAGTACGGTGTTTGCTCTGTTCTTGTTTGCAACAGCCAAGTGTTCATTATCAGCCAATGGTCCAAAATGCTTTTTCTTCTGGGTAAAAGGTTTGTTATAAGCAGACGTTACCCTCGATTGCATTTGAGAACTGCAACAAATGAAGAATATGGGGGTCCCATTCTTGAGCTAGTTGCTGAAGTTCTTTGGACAGTCTGACAAGGGTTGCAAGGCGCTCGAGTGTTCGGCCAA
Source organism: Silurus aristotelis (assembly GCF_946808225.1). NCBI lineage: Eukaryota > Metazoa > Chordata > Actinopteri > Siluriformes > Siluridae > Silurus > Silurus aristotelis. Next base: position 32,915,734 of record NC_139576.1, on the reverse strand, counting down.
CCTGCAAATTTTTATTTTATTTTTTCATATCTGTAAGTATTAAGATGGACCTCACACTGGTTCTCTAAACACATTCCTATGTTGTCTGTTCAGTGTCTATAGGATCTTTATGATGTGAGTATGTAAGGTACACAGAAAGTGTTTGTCTGGGTTCACACATCCCTGGTTACTATGTTTTCTTACCCAACCAGGAACAGTTTAAGCTCGGCTTTTATCCAGTGTGTATATATACTTGTCTGTTATCTGATAAAGATAAAGATTGATAAAGGATTTGTTTATTTGATCATTTAGTGATACCTTTTTGTCTCCCGAAACTCAGTTACACTTTTTGCCAGATCCTCGACTGATGCTGCCATGTTTTTCTGCCTGTCGTTCCCACTAATAGGTAACCATGTACTTGTTTATTCTGTATGTCTGTGTTTGAAAGACAAAGGGTAATAATTATTTCATTATTGTTCTGATTTCTAATGAAAATAAAGTCACTGTCAGAAGTGGGATTTGAACTTACGCCTCCATGTGGAGACCAGAGCACTCAGTTTCCTGGAAGGTACAGAACCTTGAGTCTGGCGCCTTAGACCGCTCGGCCATCCTGACATACAAGCATGTGTTTCTTATCCCCTTAGTGGATGATAAAACTATTTTTTACAAATTTCTGTCTACATGTTTGTCTTATCTCTCCTTCTATTTGTGTTTCTTATTTATGTAAGTCTTTTGTTTTTCTGTCTGAATGCCTATATACCTGCTCATCTTTCCTATTGATTAATATCTATCTATTTAATCTCTCCATCTGCCTGCTTGCAGAGGCGGCAAAAGTACACACATCCTTCACTTAAGTAGAAGTACAGATATTCATGTTTTAAAAGACTCTGGTAAAAGTTAAAGTTCTGACTATACTTTTTTATTCAAGTTGAAGTAAAGAAGTTTGGGCTTTGACATGTACTTAATTAGTAGTAAAGGCTTCGTTTTTACTTGTTTCAGTGTCACACTGGTAACTGGACCTCACATCATATTAATATTAGGGCTGTCAGTCAATTCAAATATTTAATCGCGCTGTTCTAAATGTGAAGAGAGATGACAGAGATGGCAGAAAGCGCCCCCTATCTGTTTTCTTTACTTTACAAAAGCACAGCATTTTGTTGTTATTATTATTGTGTATAAAAAAAGTAGAGCCTTTACATATTTGAATGATGTGTTGCTCTGTTCGATCAAAAAAGACAGTAATTTATGTTCGTTTCGGTGTTATGAGAAAAAAATGTCACAAAACGTGCTGCCGTGTTTGCCACCCCCAGACAGTAAAATGCTGAATGTGCGCATCATGGCTGATTTCAGTGCTGATTTGAGACTTGGTGCATCAGTAAAACAAATGTTTTTGATGGATGTGCAGAATCGGGAAAACCTTCCGTAACCATGGCTGAGTGGATCAGCAGCACTTTTTTAAGTCAACACCGTAGATAATTAAACCACGAACGAAATACATCTGCTACTGTTGCATGTTCACCATATGGCCTAGACATGGTCACCAATGCAAGAAAAGTCAAAGCCTGGCTGTCAGGATGGCTGAGCTTTTTAAGGCGCTGCGTTCAGGTTGCAGTCTCCTCTGGAGGTGTGGGTTTGAATCGCACTTCAGATAGGGGTCTACCTTCTTGGTCAATTTTTCTGAACTGAGCCCATGTGGAGGAGACTTGAGTTGTTATTGATACTGAAAAAACATGAGAGAAAAATATTTAACATGTTGACTCTGTTCGAAGTCTTCTGTTGCTTTTTTGATACTGAAAAATACTGGTAAAATTTCACGGTATAATAAAGACTCATCCAAATGCTTGAGCATTAAAAACTACAGACCAATCACTATGCTGAATACTGATTTTAAGATTTTATCCAAAATCTTAGCCAACAGACTGAAGGAAGTAATGCTGAGCATAATTAAAACTAACCAAGTGTACGGTGTAAAGGGTAGAGATATAGCAGACACAACAATTAGTATAAAAGATACGATAAGATACATGCGTGAGCAGAATAAAGATGGTTTTATTATCAGTTTAGACTTTGAGAAAGCATTTGACAGGGTGGAACATAGTTTCTTATTTGACGTTTTAAAGAGGTTTGGGTTTGGAAAACATTTTATTAAATGGATTAGGATCTTATACAAAGGTGCAGTAACAAAAATTAATGTAATGGGTTTTTAACACAGAGTTTTTAAATAACCAGATCAATAAGACAAGGATGCCGCTGGCAGCACTTTTATATTCTCTAATTGTGGAACCTTTAGGACTAACTATAAAACAAGAGCAAGGAATAAAAGGATTAGGCATCGAGGGAGAAAAGAATAAAATATTTCAGTATGCGAGTGACACAATGCTATTGGTCAAAGATCTGGAGGGGTGAAAAAAGCAATGCAAATCATACAAAAGTTCTGTAGGGAATCAGGAGCCAAAATAAACGAGGATAAAATAGTGTACATGAGATTCGGAAGGGCGGCGGTTTTAACGGGACACATTTTACTTTTATAGAAGCAAAAGAAATAAAGATTTTAGGAGTTTTAATGGGGAGGGATGAAAAGAAAGCAGAAGAAACAATGTGGAAGGAAATATTAGGAGGGATTGAAAGGAGGTTGATATTTTGGAAAATGAGAAAATTAACACTAAAAGGGAAAGTTTTAGTTCTCAACGTCTTAATGATTTCTAAACTGTGGTACATTTTATACACATCATCTATGCCGTTGTGGGCAGAAAAAAGGCTGAAAAGATGTTTTTAGGATTTTTTATGGGAAGGGAAGCCCGCAAGAATTGCATACAACACTTTAATAGGAGCAATAGAGAAGGGAGGACTGGGATTAATGGATGTGGAACAAAGAACAAACAGTCTGAGGGTAAATATGGTAAAAAAATAAATGGATGAAGAAAGCAATGCGGCATGAAAAGCAACAATGGTTTTTTTCTTAAATAAGTGTAGCAACTTCAATCTTGGAGACAAAATACTGTGGATGAAAACAAAGAATTGGATGACTGAGGGGTTGCCAGACTTTTATAAAGAACTCTTGAGGGCCTGGGACAAATTTTTAACTCATGTACATTTTAATCCACAAGGAAGAGAGAACATTTTAAATCAGCCTTTATTCTTAAACAATGGCATTTTAAATCAGGGGAAAGAGATATTCTTTAAGAAATGGTGGGATGTGGGTATTATGAAAGTAAGAGATGTTTTATATGAATTCAAAGAGGGGTTTTTACCAACACAATACATTGTGGACATAATGGAGGAGGCAAAGGAGGATTTTAGCAGACAAGAAATAGAAAATAAATATAATGTAATCAAGAACTCTATACCTCAAGAATGGCTAAAAAGAATTAAAAACATGGAAGAAGGCCAAGAAGAAAAAGATGTGAATGTGAGTCTGGGGGAAAAATTGTCTGCTTTAAAAACATGTTCTGTGAAAATGTTGTATTGCCTTTTTTAAGAAACCTGTTGCAAATGAATATTGGTTATGCACGTTTAAAGATTTAAAAGAAGACAGCATATGGAGGAATATGAAGGGGAAACTTATACAAAGTTGCAGAACTCAAAATATTTTATCAGACATAAGGCTATTTTTACAGTCGCAATTTAAAATAGAATTGGAATGGAACAATCCGCTTCATGCAAAGTTTGTAATGATGATGCTGAGGGGTTTTTACACCTGTTTCTATACTTTAAAGAATTAGAGGATTTTAATGGGAAATGTAAAAGAATGATTGTAAAATTGAGAGGGGAAGATGATGATGATGATGATGATGATGATGATATGGAATGGAATAAGGTGATGATGTTGGGCTTTGAGAAGAAAAGTAAAAACAAAACACTTCTGAATCTACTTGTTATGTTGATAAAGAGTGCAATATGGGAAAGACGGGTGGTAGCAAAGAGAGAACAATTTTTAATGGATGTCTGGTTTGTTTTCAAAAGGAAATTTGTAAGGAATGTTGAATACTTGTTCTATTATTTTAAAAAAGATGGAAATATAGATGGTTTTAGAAGATTCAGGTTGAAGAATGTAATTTTAACAAAATAATAAGAATATAAAAATAATTGTAATTTTCATGCTCTGGGAGGTTGAAAGCCTTTTAACCTGATGTATTTTCACTTGGAAATGTATTCTCAAAAAAAAGGTTAAGGGGATGGACTGCAAATCCATTGTGCTTTACACGCGTGGGTTCGAGTTCCACCCTTGTCACAAGGTTGTATCTTAGTTGCCGATTTATAGCAACTTTTAGCTTTGTTGCTATTTCTATCACAAGGCTTCAGGATATAATGCTTCTCAGTAAAGTCATACTTGACTGTTTAGAGGAAATTCCAAAGCTGTGTGGTTTGCGTAAGCATTGTGACATCTTGCCTCCAAAGGCTTTCCTAGGGATTGTGGCTCCCCTTCTTTCTTGCTGTCCACTTAAATGCCTCCAGTGGCATCAAGAGCCCAACAAACAACAAACCAAAATTTACCATTGGCAGAAGACGCAAGTGTGCCGCTGCCTTTAGAGGAATTTCTGAAGCTGTTTTTGTTGCTGTCTATTTTGTAAAGGTTGTTTCCATGATGGATCGTCGCAGCTGTGGCAAAACA
>NC_139576.1:32696143-32906143 GCF_946808225.1 Silurus aristotelis | reverse complement strand
TCTAGATTCCCCGTCCTGCTGTAAGTGATCCTCCTGGTTGCTGTGCTTCTTTCCTTCTTGTTCCACGCCGTTGTCCATTGTTGTTTCTCCCTCTTGTGTTATTATTTACTCTTCTCGCGCTCACTGTCTCGTTCATGCAACTGCGCATCCACCTGCTGTTCATCCTCCGCCTTCTCATTCCCCATCCAACAGTCACACTTATTTAAAGGCAGATTGCAATCCGGGCACGTTACTGCGTTGCAGTCCCTCGCAATGTGCCCTCTCTTCTCATAGTTAAAGCACTTGAAATCTGGGCAATCCTTCACCAAATGATTCGGGCTCATGCACAGCTGGCAGGTCTTCACTTGATGGCTGTGCGTAACCCGGAAGTACTACAGGCCTTCTGCCGTTTCTATTTTTGTATTGGGAGAGAGGCAACTTTTTTTGGGAGCCATGTTTTCACAAACCTCGTCCCTTGTCCTCAATGTTGGTGCCTGGATACACTCTCCTTTTTATTTTGGATATTGGGAAAACTCCCAATCCCTACAATTTATTTATAATTTTATTATCAGTAATGTAGACAGGCAGATGCATGAAGGAGACAACATAGTCTCTATTTTGCAGTCTTTTGACCTCACACTTGGTTCCATTGATAACCAAACCGTCCAAGAGATACTCAGTGTCCTCTTATTGTTCCAGAGTGACCTCATACAGCTTATTTTGTTTGGGACGCACTACGAGAATCCTCCCTTCACCAATCCGCTCTATTAATCCTTTATTTATGTCTGATACTCTCACATCTTTCAGTTGTCCTGCCTCCACTGTCATTTCCTTCAGGTAAACTCTTTCCACAGTTCCTTTTCTTTCTTTTTTATTGATTTTATTGGCATCTCGTCATCTTTTAACCAGTCCATTGTCTCGATGCGCTATCCATTGGGCCACAGAGCCCCACGTTAAACAGTGCTGTATTTTACTATCTCGGAACTGTTTATCTCAACGGATGGCTCGTAGTCTGTTTAAAATCACTGTTTTTGCCATTGCTAACAAATACTATCAAGCTTTTAAAAGGGTCAAAACAAAGCCTGCAATTCACCATTCAGTGCCCCAGAGAAACCATCTTATCCACTTGCAATGTTCCATCTCAAGCCATAAAGAAAAAGCTCAAAGGGACTCAAGCAGAAGTGTCAAAGGACAACTGCATCAGGCACTGCTGGGATTCGAACCCAGGCTCTCCTGTTTACAAGACAGGCACTTTAACCAACTAAGCCACAGCACCTTGCTGCCAGACAGCAAATGCTCAGCCAGCTGTTAAATGGGAATTCTTCGCTCTAAGATTGGGGGGAAAAAAAGTGCATGAACATATTCATTCGAGCTAACAGCTAATAAGGCAGAAGCATGAATTAGATTTTTGTCTAAATGCTAGTCCTACCATTAATTTCAGACTTGCTAAGGTCCTCAACAGAAAATATGGTCAAATAGAAATATAGTTAAGATACATATTGACAAATATGTTTTGGTCAAATGGGTAGAACCATGTGGAACAAGAGGAGATTTTTTTGAAAACTGCGCCCAACAAAGCATTTCGGGTTAGGACGAGAAGCACGGACATGTCACATGCGATATGGCTCTTCAATCTACCTAGTGTAAAATAAAAGATACTAGCAAGACAAGTAAAAAATGCACAACGACTCTGGTGGGACACGAACCTACAACCTTTGAATAGCTCTACCGCCGAGTCTAGAAGTCCAATGCGCTATCCATTGAGCCACAGAGCCACTACGTTGTGGAGGTCTGTATTTTACTACCTCGGAACTGTTTATCTCAACGGATGGCTCGTAATCTGTTTAAAATCACTGTTTTTTTTCCATTGCTAACAAATACTATCAAGCTTTCAAAAGGGTCAGAGCAAAGCCTGCAATTCACCATTCAGTGCCCCAGAGAAACCATCTTATCCACTTGCAAAGTTCTATCTCAAGCCATAAAGAAAAAGCTCAAAGGCACTCAAGCAGAACTGCATCAGGCACTGCTGGGATTCGAACCCAGGATCTCCTGTTTACTACACAGGTACTTTAACCAACTAAGCCACAGCACCTTTCTGCCAGACAGCAAATGCTCAGCCAGCTGTTGAATGGGAATTCTTCACTCTAAGATTTAGGGGGAAAAAAGTGCATGAACATATTTATTCGAGCTAACAGCTAATAAGGCAGAAGCATGAATTAGATTTTTGTCTTAATGCTAGTCCTACCATTAATTTCAGACTTGCTATGGTCCTCAACAGAAAATATGATCAAATACAAATATAGTTAAGATACATATTGACAAACAATAGCCATGCCATAGCAGTGAAAACGTTCTATCTAATATCTGATCATAGTCTCAAACAAACCACTAAAATTCTGTTGAAATTAGCATGCAACACACTCCTGGACCCATGAATGTATATTTGTTTTATATAAGAGATTTCTAAAATCTTTTGTAAAACAATTGTTGTACCACTGGACTGTGCGCTTTGGTTGTTAGAGAAACCCCTTGTAATCAAGAACTCGGAATCTGCCGTTGCCTGCCAGTTGAATCAACACAAGCACTATAAAATTGTTTGTGCCGATGAGACGAAACACTTGTAGCTGTTTTAGTTGATTTTTGTTGCAGTTTGTCTGCCTGTAGAACCACTAGCAGTGATGACGATTTCAAAAGAAAACTTGCCTCGTGTGAGGATCGAACTCACAACCTTCAGATTATGAGACTGACGCGCTACCTACTGCGCTAACAAGGCGACCTGGCCAAAGCCCATTACTAGGAACCCCCGCTCTGAGAATGTAATACAATAAAGGCCCTGTTGGCTGCTGTTTTTCTTTTGTGTAAAAATATTTTTAACTTATTTAGAGCAACTGCTGTACCAATGTACTGTCCAAACTGACTGTACGGTATATCCGTGTTATTACAAACCTCGGAATCTGAGCTTGCTAGGGCGTTGTACCACCACAAACAGTTTGCTCATTGATAAAAAGGCCTATAATGTTTTGTGTTGAAATCACAGCACAGTCGTACCCGATTTACCTGATTTTAATTGCAGTTTATATGGCCATGGTACCACGCTTTCAGCAATAACAAAGGGGACCTGCAACTAACCAACATTAAGCACCAATGTCCTAAGTGGTATTCAGCTGAGCTAGATCGTTTGCTCTTGGACCCATGCATGTTGTATTGGTTTAATATAAGAGATTTTTAAATCATATTTAGAACAATTACTATACCATTGGACTGTTCACTTTGGATTTAAGACATACCCATGTAATCAACACCTCAGAATCCACCATTGCCTGGCAGTTGAATCAACACAAGCAGTCTATAAATGGTTGTGCCGATGAGACAAAACAGTTGTGCCCATGTTCCTAATCTTTGCTAATCAAAACATTATTGTGGGCTTTGGATGTGTGAGCACAAAGTATGGAATGATTCTGTGTCAGGAATATTTGTTGGAACATCCGATTAGGGTACAGCAACGTTTTGGTCAAATGAGTAGAACCATGTGGAACAAGAGGAGATTTTTTTGAAAACTGCGCCCAACAAAGCATTTCGGGTTAGGACGAGAAGCACGGACATGTCACATGCGATATGGCTCTTCAATCTACCTAGTGTAAAATAAAAGTTACTAGCAAGACAAGTAAAAAATGCACAACGACTCGACCTCACAAGCTTTGAATAGCTCTACCGCCGAGTCTAGAAGTCCAATGCGCTATCCATTGCGCCACAAAGCTGCTATTTTGCGGAGGTCTGTATTTTACTACCTCGGAACTGTTTATCTCAACGGATGGCTCGTGGTCTGTTTAAAATCACAGTTTTTTTCCATTGCTAACAAATACTATTAAGCTTTCAAAAGGTTTAGAGCAAAGCCTGCAATTCACCATTCAGTGCCACAGAGAAACCATCTTATCCACTTGCAATGTTCTATCTCAAGCCATAAAGAAAAAGTTGGAAGGCACTCAAGTGGAAGCACCAAAGGACAACTGCATCAGGCACTGCTGGGATTCGAACCCAGGATCTCCTGTTTACGAGACAGGCACTTTAACCAACTAAGCCACAGCGCCTTGCTGCCAGATAGCAAATGCTCAGCCAGCTGTTGAATGGGAATTCTTCGCTCTAAGATTTAGGGGGAAAAAAGTGCATGGACATATTCATTCGAGCTAACAGCTAATAAGGCAGAAGCATGAATTAGATTTTTGTCTTAATGCTAGTCCTACCATTAATTTCAGACTTGCTATGGTCCTCAACAGAAAATATGATCAAATACAAACATAGTTAAGATACATATTGACAAACAATAGCCATGCCATAGCAGTGAAAATGTTCTATCTAATATCTGATCATAGTGTTGTATATTCCTCGTCTTGATGAGGTGTAGTTGTCGGCTGGCAGAACTCTTCTTTAGACACAGTATTTCGTGTAAATAATGATTTTTATTCAGCACAGAAATATAGCATCTTTACAGGCCTTCCGGTCAAGCCTGGAGTCAGCACGCTCTGATTCAAAGTCTGACTCCAGATCCATGCTTACACACACATTAAATGCTTGCCCGTTTCTTGGGTCCACCTCTTAATGTAAATGAGATGCATATGAGCTTACTGTGCAATAATGTTGAACGTAAAGAGAAGCCTGCCTTTGCCCTGACTGAAATGTCCAGATGTTTCCAGGGCTCACATTCCCAGATCATAAAACATAAAGCGCATCCCGTTTTCCTGTACCTCGAAGTATATGGTGAACGGGGAGGTCGCCTCCCAAGAAGATATACATTCTGGACCACATTCCATATTTGTTTTAAGAACATTATTTCAACACTGGTGAGAGCCCGTATCTCTCACCAGTTTTAAGATAACATTAAGTCTACCCCCTACACTTTTGTTTACAGAGAACCATCTGTCCAGGCGGTTTAGTAATTAACTTTGGCCTCTCCAGGAATGTCACCATTGCAGAATAATATGAGTTTAGGCCTTTTGATATTACACATTTAAGATACTATACATTTAAGACACTACAATAGTCTCAACAAACCACTAAAATTCTGTTGAAATTAGCATGCAACACACTACTGTTGACAGCAATTGCTCTGAGGGTCCTACTCTTTCAGCAATAACAAAGCAGTGCTGCAACTAACAAACATTGGACACCACTGTCCTTAGTGGTAGGAGCAATTGATCTTGATTGTTTGCTCCTGGACCCATGAATGTATATTTGTTTTATATAAGAGATTTCTAAAATCTTTTGTAGAACAATTGTTGTACCACTGGACTGCACGCTTTGGTTGTAAGAGAAACCCCTTGTAATCAAGAACTCGGAATCTGCCATTGCCTAACGAGGTGACCTGGCCGAAGGCCTTTACTAGGAACCACCGCTCTGAGAATGTAATACAATAAAGGCCCTGTTGGCTGTTGTTTTTCTTTTGTGTAAAAAGATTTTTTAACTAATTTAGAGCAACTGCTGTACCAATGTACTGTCCAAACTGACTGTACGGTATATCCATGTTATTACAAACCTCGGAATCTGAGCTTGCTAGGGCGTTGTACCACCACAAACAGTTTGCTGTTTGCCTATAATGTTTTGTGTTGAAATCACAGCACAGTCGTACCCGATTTACCTGATTTTCATTGCAGTTTGTATGGCCATGGTACCACGCTTTCAGCAATAACAAAGGAGACCTGCAACTAACCAACATTAGGCACCAATGTCCTAAGTGGTATTCAGCTGACCTAGATCGTTTGCTCTTGGACCCATGCATTTACAACAATTACTATACCATTGGACTGTTCATTTAGGATTTAAGACATACCCATGTAATCAACAACTCAGAGGTCTGTATTTTATTATCTCGGAACTGTTTATCTCAAGGGATGCCTTGTAGTTTGTTTAAAATCACTGTTTTTTTCCATTGCTAATAAATACTGTCAAGCTTTCAAAAGGGTCAGAGCAAAGCCTGCAATTCACCATTCAGTGCCCCAGAGAAACCATCTTATCCACTTGCAATTTTACATCTCAAGCTACTCAGACCTCGTGGTGCATAGTCTGTTTCATCCAAATAATGTTAGTACATTATAACCCTCCTATAACATGTTACCAAGCTTTATCAATTTGCTCTAGCTGAAAAAAAGATAACTCTGTAAATAGTGACTGAGATGTATTCAAAATTCAAGTTTCAGTGACACCTCAAATATTGTCACTATCAAAGTACTCAATTTGTCATTACAACTGCGACGAGAAAAATGCAAAGCCTTCTCTGGGCCATGAAGAGGTTCAAAGCGGCCACTTGGAACTCGTGGCGCAACGGTAGCGCGTCTGACTCCAAATCAAAAGGTTGTGTGTTTGAATCACATCGAGGTCATGGTTGCTGGACTCTTGCTTTTTGTCCAATGTGGAGACTTTTAATTTGTCTAAAGTGTAGTCTGTCTCATCAAATTAATGTTAGTACATTATAACCCTCCTATAACATGTTACCAAACTTTGTCAATTTGCTCTAGCTGAAAAAAATAGATAACTCTGCAAATAGTGACTGAGATCTTTTTACAATTCAAGTTTCAGTCACACCTCAAATAATGTCACAGTCAAAGTATGTTTGAACCAATGATATTTGCATGGGAGGATCATGGCAATATCTTTTTGGTTCAAACAAAGACGACTATTGTCAGAACCATTGGTTGGTCAAAATGAACACCATAAAGGATGCTTACCACAGTGAGACTAAACCATAATTTGCTAATGTATGGGTAAGAATTGGAAAGCATGTGGAAACGTCAGCGCCTGTTCTCTGTGCAAGAAAAAAATATCATGGCATTTTGACATCAAGGGAAGATTCAGATAAACTTTGGATTATCCCACCACAAAGAATGAGCCACTAGTTAGCTTTTAAACGACCAAACAAGGACTTGAACCCTGGACCCTCAGATTGAAAGTCTGATGCGCTACCGACTAAACTATCCGGACTCGGCTTATGCACTTGCTTTGAACCTAGAACAGTTGCAATGACTATGTATAACTCACATAAAAAGCACCTTAAAAGCTCCTTTCCCAATCTTTGTCCATAGTCTTATATATAGCATTTGCTTTTTGCAAACTAACTTTACATTTCATCACTGACTAAATGACTGACACTGAGTTCATTATTTCACTGTATAGTGTAACAGATTGTTTCCTTTACATATGAAATGTAACTCCTGAATCTTATTTACACCAACAATCAGGGACTTCCAATGCGGAAAATGTCAGAGCCTGCAACCTGACCGTCAGACTCAATTTGTCATTACAACTGCGACGAGAAAAATGCAAAGCCTTCTCTGGGCCAAGAGGTGGGTGAAGTCAGCTGCTTGGAGTTAAAGGCGCATGTGGAAACGTCAGAGCCGGTACTCTTTGTAAGTAAAAACCTCATGGCATTTTGACATCAAGGGAAGATTCAGAAAAGCTTTGGATTGTCAAACAACATGTATCAGCTGACTTTTTAACGCCCGAATAGGGACTTAAACCCTGGACCCTCAGATTAAAAGTCTGATGCGCTACTAATTGAGCTATCTGGGCTCTGCTCAAGTTCCTGCTTTGAAACTAAAACAGTTGCGACACCTTGCCAGGCGACACCTTACCAGGAGCTTGAAAATCACGTCGAGGTCATGGTTGCTGGACTCTTGCTTTTGGCCTTTATTAGCAGCTGCTCTATCTTTGATTTTCCAATGTGGAGACTTTGAATTTGTCCAAAGTGTTGTCTGTCTCATCAAATTAACATTACTACATTATAACTCTCCTATAACATGTTACCAAGCTTTGTCAATTTGCTCTAGCTGAATAAAAAGATAACTCTGCAAATAGTGACTGAGATCTATACACAATTCAAGATTCAATGGCACCTCAAATAATGTCACAGTTAAAGTATGTTTATACCAATTATAATTTGCATGGGACGATCATGGGAATATCTTTTGGGTTCAAACAAAGACGAATATTGACAGAGCCATTGGTTGGTCAAAATACACCATAAAGGATGCTTATCAGAGTGAGACTAAACCATAATTTGCTAATGTATGGGTAAGACTTGGAAAGCATGTGGAAACTTTAGAGCTGGTACTCTGTGTACTCTGACACTTTTAATTCTAAATGCTTCTTTTTAGGTGAAATTGTAGACAAGTCAAGACATTGCAGCAACCTTCATTACGGCTGTGATGGCCGAGTGGTTAAGGCGTTGGACTTGAAATCCAATGGGGTTTCCCCACGCAGGTTCAAATCCTGCTCACAGCGTTTCATCAATGTATGATAGTGATTTATTTTTAAGTCTTTACTGTGTGAAGTGAACGATGTACAGAAGTGTTTCAGCATAGAAGAAACGTTAGAAACAAACATAATTTGTTTTACTCGAGGTGAAAGTTGTTTTGCTGGGACGAGGAGGAAGACTATTGATCCCCAGCTTCACACAGCTCACATCCTCAACTCTCAGTCTCACACTGCCCTCTAGCGGCAGTATCCGGACGTGCTTTATGCTCCATTCTGTACTAATGTGACTTCTGTTTGTGTTTTTTAGCAGTGATTCTCAATCTTTTTCTGCCATTTACCACTTCAGAGGGGTGGATTTTTAAACCCCAACTGTCCTCCGTCACCTCAAAAAAGGATGATGAAATATTTCAAGTTAAAAAATGTCTAATTTATTAAACTATCCAATTCTAAATGATCATCAACTAGCATCAAAAAAAAAATTGAGAAAAGAAAGGTGTAGTTGTGTTATCACTTTGCCTTTCTGTCACTTTGGGAGAGAGGTAGCTGATGGGAGACCAAGTGGAAAGGGAGTAAGGCCAGGAACATTGGAGGTGGATTTAAACTGTTTTATCATCGTGTGGATGGAAAGAGAAATGGTGTAGGGGTGATTCTGAAGGAAGAGTACAGTAAGAGTGTAGCGGAGGTGAAGAGAGTTTCTGATAGGGTGATGATCGTGAAGGTGGAAGTTGTTGTTTGGACATGTGCAGAGAAGGGACATGAATTATATTGGTAGAAAAATGCTGAAGATGGAGCCACCAGGTAGGAGGAAAAGAGGAAGGCCAAGGAGGAGGTTCATGGATGTGGTGAGGGAAGACATGCAGGTAGTTGGTGTGAAAGAGGCAGATGTAGAGGACAGGGTGGTATGGAGACGGATGATCCGCTGTGGCGACCCCTAATGGGAGCAGCCGAAAGAAGAAGAAGAAGATTGACAAAAGACTTATTACACTGTATTCAGCACAAACTGGGCTACCATAATATGTAAACAACTTATATGTGTGTGTTTGTATTTTTTACTAAATAAGGTTTATGGGTGGTTTTTGAAAAAGCAAAAAAAAAAAAAAAACCTCACTGAAATAAGGCCACAAAACCCGATAGTAAACATGTTTCCCCAAGACTTTTTGAGAACAGAGCTTGTAATGTAGGGTTTTTTATTTTTAATCATGTGAAAATCATCCTGCCTGCTCATTCACCTTAAACAATACTTTGAAATAAAATGTAAAAGACACTTTCTACTTTGAAAGGCCATATGCGAAGAGGCGTCGACATGCTGTGACTGACAGCCTCGTAGACAATGTGTCGCATAATGAGCTGTCGATTACATAATGAGCTGTGGATCACTGAGCCAGGATCACAGTGAGAAGTACAGTACTACAACAAGGAATGTGTTTCCTTTGTGTTTATTAAAAATACACATTAGCAAGGACAGCATTAAAAAGGGAATTGTGTAACGATAAAACAATACAGTACAGTATGTATAAAAAAATAAAGAGTGCAACAAAAACAATAACACAATACACTACAGTAGGGTTCTGCAAATCCTAGCCTGTAGGGCTACAATACTATGCATTAAATAATAATAGTGTATCCATTTGAGGAATCGGCAAATACAAACAACTTGAACCCCCACTTAGTTGGCTTGGCTTTTCATGTACTGTGTCCTCCCAGTGTTAGCTTTGCATGCTACCATCCTCTCATCCACGGCAAAATGTCTCCTAGGATGATAAATTGCTTTGCAGGTCTTACGGATTGTGTCCATAAGCAGTTTCACTCTGAACAGACAATCATGTTCAGATGTGCCCCTCTTAATGTCATTTTCTTTGTCTGCATCTGGGTGACTCATGTGTACATTCCATGAAATTGTCCTGTATCTGTCCCTTCACATAATTGTTGCTGGAAAGGGAACTGTGAAAATACTGCTCTGTTGCCAGTAGTCTATGATGGAGGGCAACTTTACCATTGCCATGTAAAATAAAAGCCCAATGTAGCGATACATCTCACTCACGGTTACATCTCTCCATTTGTATTTGCGTCCCTTGGCTATTGACTTGGCAGCTTGAGCATTTGTGTTGTGGCACAAAGTATACAGGGAAAAATATTTTAAATAGACTAAATGGAGAATGAGAGTCAGAAGACCTCAGTTAAGGTCCAGGTTTCACGTGTGGGCAGGAATCGCAGAGTCTGTGGAACTGTGTCGTTATCTGTCTGATCCTTCCATGACATGGTGGACTGTGTGTGCTGCCTTTGCCCTTTTTGGAGCAGGTGCTTGATCACATCGGTTTATGAAACACACAAACGAACATCACTAATTGTGTCATTGGTAAAGTTGTTTGCATGTCATACAATGCAATAATGATTCAAACTAAATATAATTTAAGAAAATATAAAATATGTACTTACTCAGGATGATTCTCGGTCAAACTGAAAATGGAGCGACACCTGCGTGGCCTGGTGTGAGTTTCCAGTGAAGGCAGGGGTGATGCAGCCACATTCCTAAAAATAAACAAACAATATATTTTCAGTATTTTTGATGAATACACTTGAACTAATATAATATATATATATATTTTTTTATTATTATTATTTTTGTTAGCATGCATTGTACATATAGCATTTACACCTCAGCATTCCAGAACATCTCTGCTAGATAACACTACATAACAGACTTTCAGGATGATCAGTGACACGAACCAAAACTGAACTGAGGCTAAAATATAACTTTATATAACGGCAACAATATTTAGAGCATACAATTACAAACAGTTCATGTTATAAATGAGCAGATATTGGCGGATTTCTGTTGTAACATTAAAAGGCAATGCTGACAAAATCTAGGCAGAGATGTCTACAAACAATATGAGTTTTATATGATCACAATGTAAGACTTAATAACTTACTCATCGTAGCAACTTGCTGGAAAGTCCTCGCTCTTCAAAATGCAAACGCTCCTCGTCGGAATCGCAGTCTTCTTTAGATGAAAAGGTAAATTCTCTGCCATTGTTTTATGCCACTGTCCGGGGGGCGTGTGTGTGTGTGTGTGTGTGTGTGACTCAACGTGTGAACTGTTTTACCTGTGAATAGCGGGGGGGCGTGTCCGCTCGCAGCTCATTATCAGATAATTGGTGGAAAATCTGTGCCTCTACTTGGTTTCACATGATTTATATTCATTGAAAACATATGTTTTTTATTTCACCGACTTATTCTAAAACTACACACTTTAAGCTGTCTAAATATATATTTTTTATTTCTGTGTGTCAGCTATTGGCCGAGTTTCAGCGCTTATTGATGACGTGTTTCTAAACGAAGTTCACGCAGACAAAGGCGACAGATGGCGCACCCTGACTATTTTATTCATTAAAAAAAAATACAACGTTTTGTTTATACAGTGAGCATACACAAATAAAAGTAGACCCTTTACAGATTTAAATGATGTATTACTTTGACATGTTTGATCAAATATGACCGAGCAGTTTAAGCTCTTTTTGCTGGCATCTGAAAAAAATCACGTTTGGGTGCCGGCGGCGAATCAGACTCCAGAGGGTTAATACATTATTAAAATACATACTTTGTAACCTGTCTGGTTAGAAGAGCCCAAGCTACAAAAAAGGAAAAGAAACAAATTCAATATTTAAACTTAACAGAAAAAAGGTACATACAAAAATACTTTAATACCTAAAAAAGATACACAAATAAATAAATAATTCTGGGTGGGAAACAAATTATATATATAATCCCAAAAGAACAGCCTACCTGGCTGGTTGCAGTTTATATTTCATTAGCATGAGATGCCACCGCGAGATTCGAACCGCGAATTTGTCCTGCAATGAACACTGCAACCAGATACGTAACCACTAGGCTACGTGCAGGTAGAACAAAAGAAGAGATCAATCACAGCTTAAGAACTACAGCTCTGTACAAGTCCCGCCCCTTTTCACTGTTGATTGGTTGGCGCTATAAGGGGAAAAAAATGTTATTAAAATTTTTACAAAAAAAGGCATCTTCTTTTCTTCTTGTTTACGTTAAATTAAATAATACAAATACACAAATACATTTATATATTCGCCGCGGAGGCAAAAGAAAAAAACACATCAGGAACTGATTGAGCGCCATAAAGGACCACGTGACCACAGGGCCGCGTGATGGCGCTATATACTCTGTACAAGTCCCGCCCCTTCTCTCTGATGATTGGCTAGCACTGAAAGCAAACCCTGCGTTGATTAATCTGTTCACATACATAATTCATAGACTTGCAGGAAAAAGCTGATAAATTTTACTAAAAAATAAAGAATAAAAGAGAGATATTATTTCCAAAAATGTTGCAGTGAGCAGAAACTGACATTTCGGCTAATAGTGTAGGAGACATCATAATTAGCCTCATGCTAACCGGGTTTGCTAGCTCTGTTTTTGTGTTAACTAGTTTTTTAGAATATCTGACTAAAATCTGACCAAAAAGAATACATTCTATTTTACATTATTATGATACGTATATTTTATTTATAGCTCACTAAATGTACAATATTTAGACTGAGGATGAAAACGATTGAAGCTAAGATTAATTAGCCGGCTAGTTAGCCTAGCTCAGTGGATCTCAAAGTGTGGGATGCGGCCCTCTAGTGGGGAATAAAGACATGACAGGTGGGGCGCAATAAACGGCAGGATTTATTTATTTATTTGTTCTTCATTTATGATTTTCACTATTAATAAAGTTCATGCACTCAAAGCAAAACAAATAAACAATTAGGAACAAGTCACTTATACTGCATACACACATTGTATAGTCCTTACAGAAATTGGGCCGACCCAATCACATCTTCAATCATCTCCCCTTTTGGGCTCTGTGTGAGCTTGCTGCATCAGATGGAGGTCATAAATAGTTTTAGGATTCATCAGTGTGGATTAGAGTTTTTTTGTATTAATAAATCTGGACCAAAATGCCAGAGCTGGATTTTTTGTCCCAGTCCAGTTCTGCTTGGATCCTTCTCAGATAGTTTCCATATCTGTAAAGAGAACAGCAATAAGTTTCATTCCACACACTGACTCTGTGGACGTGTAGGGGTGTGTGTACCTTTTTCTCTTTGCATGGTGGATGTGTGTGTGTTCTTCTGTAGGACGGTTCAAGTATGTACCTGCTGCATGTGGCTGGACCTGAAAAGAAGTACAGATAAATGTAATGAGGTCGAGTGTGAGTGTTGTCCTGGACATAAGAAAGTTCAGGCTTCCAAGTCTTTCTTCTTTAATTGTGAATGAATCAGTGAATGAAACTAACTGTCTTCACTCTAAATCATTTCCTGCATGTTTATGGGACACTGTACTGTAGCGGTGTGTAAGTGTGTGTCACCTCGTCTCATCTCTCTGATCTCATCCTGATAATGCTGCAATTTGTTGCAACTGCCTGAGATACTCTTACTTACACACACACACACACACACACACACACACACACACACACACACACACACACACACACACACACACACGCACACACACACACACTTTTGCAAGGATGAGCCCCTTTTCAGTTTTTTTATTGATCCCTCTTTAATTTAGAAGACAGTCAGAGACACCGGTTGTCCCTGTATTCTGTCTTGTGCTGCTTGTTGAGGTGCAGCGACTCTCTCATTGAGGAATCTGGACCATTCAGCATCTGCTGTACTTGGCCTCAGACCCTGCATTTAAACAAAGTGAAGTAAGATTTCACATTAAAAACAAGTATTTACGTATTTTCAGACCTTTCAGTCAAAAATATTCAGACCTTCTCCATGGTTTAAGGAGGATTCTGGTCTCCTAATATACATGTGGGTTTAAATCCCACTTCTGAAATGACAAAAGTTTAAGGAGGATTCTGGTCTCCTAATATACATGTGGGTTTAAATCCCACTTCTGAAATGACAAAATATTATTTAATTTGATTTATTTAATGTCGAAATATTCACATTTGTATCTGTAATATTAACTGGATGTGGGCATAGTCTCAACTGTAAACACCTAAAAATAAAACAGTTTTAAATTAAATGTGAAGGAATTAGAAATAAATAATGTTTGTGATCTGGCACACTTGATATTGGACAAAGTGTAAGAACTGCTCTCCAACTTCTACAGCTTCATATCTACAGTGGGGGAAATAATTATTCAATCCCCTGCTCATTTTATAAATTTACCCTCTTACAAATCCTATAACACAAGTTATTATTAATAATGAATTAAATTCATCTATATCTAGTTATTTATATTTTAATATTGTCATTTAAAACAAAAGAATAGCAACAAAAAAATTAGATGCAGCTCACTGGTAAGTGGTGCTATAGTGTGCTATTTTTAGAAAAGGCCCGCGGGCGTTTTCTACATCATTCTCAATCCTGTCTCTTGTTTTCTAAGTATTTTTGTTGTTGTTTTTTTCTTCTGGTTTTTTTTTGTGTTGGATTTTTTGCTGTAGTTTGTTTTATTTTCTGGTGTCTTTTTTTCCCCACATCTATTTTTTTTTAATGTGTGTCTCTGTGTGTGTGAGAGAGTCTTAACCTGTGCATCTCCCGGGATCTGAAGTTCCAGGAGCCACCCAGTAAACCCCATGCAGTGGATCCAGTAGAATGGGGAATAATGAAATCAGAGACACAGGGTTTATTTTTGTGTTTTTATTTTTGTTGTTATTGTTTTAGATTTTTGTTTGTTAATATTTTAAAGTAATTATTTTTGTGATATTTTATATTTAGGCTAAAGGTTTGGAGGTAATCATCTAAAAAACAACAAGAAGATCACACACTTTAACGGCAGGAACAAGAAGCACACGATTGCATGTTCATTAGCTGAATGAGATCCAACACACTCGTTCACAGTGTGGCTCAGTAACAGCATCTGCTTTGAAGCTGCGGCTTGAGACGTGTCTGGACTCTAAAGTCCGTATTGATTGTCAATGGCATAAACAACTATAACTGCAAAGGAAGAAAAAAACATTTAACACGAACCGAAAAAGTATGATTTCCACACTCATACACAGTGGTTCTGTAACAGCATCTGCTTTGAGGAGGAACTTACTTATATAATAAGTAAGTATATATCATATATCATATATATTATATCATATAATCATGAGTTATGGCATCAATATAGATATTGTCAATGCTGGGAGCATCTCCCGTTTGAGGGTTTGCCTGGGCTCTGGGTAGAGAGAGAGAGAGAGAGAGAGAGAGAGAGAGAGAGAGAGAGAGAGAGAGAGAGAGAGAGAGAGAGAGAGAGAGAGAGAGAGAGAGAGAGAGAGAGAGAGAGAGAGAGAGAGAGAGAGAGAGAGAGAGAGAGAGAGAGAGAGAGAGAGAGAGAGAGAGAGAGAGAGAGAGAGAGACTGCTGGTTTGTTTACTACAGTTGCTAAGATACACACAAAAGTAAGTTGATGGATTGCAGTGCTGTTTGTTGACCATCCTATTATGTCTGTCAACTGACCAATCAATGCAGAGTTTGTTCAAAGTTCCAGCCAATCATTTGTCTTGTACAGAGTATGTAGCAGCTTATTGAGTGACGTCATCACCCGACCTGCCGCGTAGCCTAGTGGTCACGTGGTCGGTTACTGCGTTCAATAAGGTCCTATAATGAGGTTGGTGGTGTTTTTATTTATTTTTTATTATTTTTTATTATTTATTTATTTATTAATTATTTGTTTTATTTATTCATTTTATTTTTTTGCATCCGTCCTGGAATTTATTTATTTGTGTGTTTTTATTTATTAATTAATGTTTGACATAAACAATGCGAAAAATAACAGAAAATATCTTATTCTTTTTTTTCTTCATTTTTTGCCTGTAAAGTAACATTATAACATTGGATTATTTTTTTTATTTTTTTATAATTTAATCTGTTTTTCTTTTTTTTTTCTATAATTTTTTGCTCTTGTAGTGAAGTGAATTTTGTGTCATTGCTGCTACACTGTGCATCTGAACAATTATGACTCAAATCTTACAATAAACTTTAGGTTTTTATCACATTTTCTACTTTCATTCTTCTGATTGTCTCCCCAGTGTCCAACTGCTCCATGGCTTTGTGTATCAGTCACCTCACAACTATAGAAAAGATTTACCACTAGTCTCCTTTCTTTCTTAATTCAGTCTCTCAGTTAGTTTATAGTCACTCAGTGTGAAATCTGGGGCTGTTTAGATGAACACAACGATGATTTCCTGCAGGAATTGAGGAAAGACACAACGCTTTTGCTCAGCAGCTCTCAGTGTCTCTCTGTTTTTAGTTTCATCAATACGTCTGGTAATTGTGTAATCTGAGAGGAACTTTAGTTATTTCTTTAACTGCGTCAGGGCCGAGCATCTTGTTGACAGCAGCTTTGCAGGCAGGTAGCATTAATGTCTCTGCCACAGTGTGGGGCTTTTTTTGATTAGGCTACGAGTTCAGCTACTAGGTAGCTCACTTTGAGATCTCTCTCATTCACCTTTGTGTTTTTTTATTAATGTTGAAATCATTAATTCTTATGTCATGAATAAACAAGGTCATTATTGCGCTACCTACTGTCACTCAATTACTGTACATGGTGGAGTATTTTCATTACTCTGCCAGTCACTAAATCAGAGAAACAGCCACTAAACAATGCAAGTTATTTTCAGTAACTTAATAATAATTTTCTAGAGCAATATGAGACCAGCTCTCTCATCCACACTCACAGTGTTTAATGAAACCTGACACACTGCTCAACATCCTTACACATCTCTTTAATAGGCCAGATGTGTGAGCTTTTTTACTGCACACCTGTACTCTAGTCTGAGAGAGAGAGAGAGAGAGAGAGAGAGAGAGAGAGAGAGAGATACATCATAAACATATTATAAAACAAACAAATTATTAATAATATTTACTCAGAATTAAGCAAAAATCAAGCACTGACGCTGCCACTAGAGGGCAGTGTGAGACTGACAATTGCCAATGTGACCTGAGTGTTACAATTCAACTGTTTCTAACTAATGCAGTTCTTTTTCTTCCTCTTATTATTATAATTATTAGTATTAGTATTAGTTTATTCTACTCCATGCTTTGTTCTTCATTGAAAAAGTCCAGATTCATAATATAGAACTACTGCAACATTTCAGTGGTAACATACAGCATGTTTTTGTAAAGTAAGTGACTAAAAACCCCAAAGGAATTTTCCTGGCACTTTATATGAGTTGTTTTAGAAAAAGCATCAATTAAATGCAGAGAAGCCCCTTTTTTAATAACACTGTTTTTGGTCCTGTGTATTTGGGTGTGTTTTAATTTTAGAGCATGTTGTATTTAATAAACTTTGCATGTGTTTAAATGCTTTTCCTTTTCATTTTTTCTCCCTGAAGCGTTTACTAAGAGCTTGCGAGCACCTGGGCTTTGTTTTGCAACTGATCCTGAAGCAGAACAAGATCACATTCAAGCACGTTCCCTCAGCCGTCACCAAGTGCCTTAGATCAGCTTCCTCCATCATCACATAAAACCTAAAAATGTGATCTCTTTATGAATATTTTTTATAGATTATAGTCATAACATTGTATATTTTTGTACATAAAGAAATAAAATACACAGTAGATCTGCACAGCGTTACTCGTTGTCTCTAATAGTTTATACAGTGGCAGGTCTTCAGTCCCAATCCCCCTCTTAATAACATCATTATGATGCCACAGCTATAGAATTATACAGATATGCAGTATAACAGAGCGCTGCATCACAGACATTTCATACAGTTTAAATGAATGCCGGTAACTAAAGCAGGAAATCCAGTGAACACAATTCAACACCGCCGCATTCATTATCTCTAGCAGAAGCTTTTATATTAACCTCATAAAATATCTCCGGGTTTCCATGTGCGCTTATGCATTTTTTCCTTCCTATGCTTTTCTGGCTCCTCCCTCCATTCACAAACCAGCATCCAACCATCACAAACCAGCATCCAACCATCACAAACCAGTGTCCAACCATCACAAACCAGCATGTCTGATGTCTCCATCATGGAGTCTAGAGCATACAGGCTTTTTTCACATAAACATAAACTATAAAAGACAGCAGATAACACTGTACAGATCTAAAATGTATTTTATTTCTTTATGAACAAAAGTTTTAGATGTAAATCACTATAAAAGTAATCTATTAAATTATTCATAAAGAGAGTCTGAGGCTTGGTGACGGCTGGAGGAATGAGCTTTGTGATGTCTTGCCACCATGATTTCAAAATCTTTACAGTGACTTTGGGGTTGCTGGCTGCCAGATATTAAGTGGATGAAGCACTTTCCTGTTAATAAAGAACTAAACATCAGAGAATAAAGATTTAATGATATCTTTCCTGAGTTTTTCTGTTCCAAACACAACTATGCTTTTTTGTCAGATTTTGGACTGACATTGGGAGTTTCTCCTTAAGCCCTTGTTAGCCAAGTCGTCCTGTTTCAGATGGACAAAGAACATGAGTAAAAAACTGAACAATCCACAAATAATGTGAGAAGATGCTCAAAATCAGGATTTATGGTAAACATACCAAGAAGCCTGAAAACTGCTGCTACAGAGACGTCTTAGTACGGTGTTTGCTCTGTTCTTGTTTGCAACAGCCAAGTGTTTAGGATCAGCCAAAGGTCCTGTCTAGTAAATAAAAGATTTGGATATAAAGTAATCCCTTGCCTATCGTGGAGGTTATGTTCCAGACCCCCCGATAGGCGAAATAACGTGAAGTGGCAACCTAATATGTATACAGTACTGTATACAGAATTTATAAACCACATCGACACTCTTATGAACCTTTTCTCTGCTTTTAAACATTTAATATTCTTAAACCTACTTAATTTAGCATTTTAACATAAAAATTCTATATGGGTACTCACCAGTGAAGGTACAACTTGAATGATGAAGATGATGAGGAATTAAGTGTGCAGTACTAATGATGATGAAGGTGATGAAATGAATGTACTGCATACCCAAGAAGAGCATTACAGCTCTTCATCAGGTGGTGCAGTATCTTCACCCTCGTCCATAACTTCTGTTGTCGCTAAAGGCGTAGAGTCTGGTGTCTTCTTCTGAGTGATGAACACAGTTATGGGGAGTTGCTGGTGCTGCTTTTTCTTCTGGGTAAAAAGGTTTTTTATGAGCAGACATGTTACCCTCGATGGGCATTTGAGAACTGCAACAAATGAAGAATATGGGGGTCCCATTCTTGAGCTAGTTGCTGAAGTTCTTTGGACAGTCTGACAAGGGTTGCAAGGCGCTTGAGTGTTCGGCCAACCTCCTAAATTTTTTCATATCTGTTAGTATTAAGATGGGCCTCACACTGGTTCTCTAAACACATTCCTATGTTGTCTGTTCAGTGTCTATAGGATCTTTATGATGTGAGTATGTAAGGTACACAGAAAGTGTTTGTCTGGGTTCACACATCCCTGGTTACTATGTTTTCTTACCCAACCAGGAACAGTTTAAGCTCGGCTTTTATCCAGTGTGTATATATACTTGTCTGTTATCTGATAAAGATAAAGATTGATAAAGGACTTGTTTATTTGATCCTTTAGTGATACCTTTTTGTCTCCCGAAACTCAGTTACACTTTTTGCCAGATCCTCGACTGATGCTGCCATGTTTTTGTGCCTGTCGTTCCCACTAATAGGTAACCATGTACTTGTTTATTCTTTATGTCTGTGTTTGAAATACAAAGGAGAATAATTCTTACATTATTGTTTTGATTTCTAATGAAATTAAAGTCATTGTCAGAAGTGGGATTTGAACCCACGCCTCCATGTGGAGACCAGAACACTCAGTTTCCTGGAAGGTATAGAACCTTGAGTCTGGCGCCTTAGACCGCTCGGCCATCCTGACATACAAGCATGTGTTTCTTATCCTCTCAGTGGCTGATAAAACTATATTTACAAATTTCTGTCTACTTGTTTATCTCATCTAACCTTCTATTTGTGTTTCTTATTTATGTAAGTCTTTTGTTTTTCTGTCTGAATGCCTATATACCTGCTCATCTTTCCTATTGATTAATATCTATTTATTTAATCTTTCCATCTGCCTGCTTGCAGAGGCGGCAAAAGTACTCACATCCTTCACTTAAGTAGAAGTACAGATATTCATGTTTTAAAAGACTCTGGAAAAAGTTAAAGTTCTGACTATACTTTTTTACTCAAGTTACAGTGAAGAAGTTTGGGCTTTGACATGTACTTAATTAGTAGTAAAGGCTTCGTTTTTACTTGTTTCAGTGTCACACTGGTAACTGGACCTCACATCATATTAATATTAGGGCTGTCAGTCGATTCAAATATTTAATCGCGCTGTTCTAAATGTGAAGAGAGATGACAGAGATGGCAGAAAGCGCCCCCTATTTGTTTTCTTTACTTTACAAAAGCACAGCATTTTGTTGTTATTATTATTATTGTGTATAAAAAAAGTAGAGCCTTTACATATTTGAATGATGTGTTGCTCTGTTCGATCAAAAAAGACAGTAATTAATGTTCGTTTCGTTGTTATGAGAAAAAAATGTCACAAAACGTGCTGCCGTGTTTGCCACCCCCAGACAGTAAAATGCTGAATGTGCGCATCATGGCTGATTTCAGTGCTGATTTGAGACTTGGTGCATCAGTAAAACAAATGTTTTTGATGGATGTGCAGAATCGGGAAAACCTTCCGTAACCATGGCTGAGTGGATCAGCAGCACTTTTTTAAGTCAACACCGTAGATAATTAAACAACGAACGAAATACATCTGCTACTGTTGCATGTTCACCATATGACCTAGACATGATCACCAATGCAAGAAAAGTCAAAGCCTGGCTGTCAGGATGGCTGAGCTTTTTAAGGCGCTGCGTTCAGGTTGCAGTCTCCTCTGGAGGTGTGGGTTTGAATCGCACTTCAGATAGGGGTCTACCTTCTTGGTCAATTTTTCTGAACTGAGCCCATGTGGAGGAGACTTGAGTTGTTATTGATACTAAAAAAACATGAGAGAAAACTATTTAACATGTTGACTCTGTTTGAAGTCTTCTGTTGCTTTTTTGATACTGAAAAATACTGGTAAAATTTCACGGTATAATAAAGACTCATCCAAATGCTTGAGCATTAAAAACTACAGACCAATCACTATGCTGAATACTGATTTTAAGATTTTATCCAAAATCTTAGCCAACAGACTGAAGGAAGTAATGCTGAGCATAATTAAAACTAACCAAGTGTACGGTGTAAAGTGTAGAGATATAGCAGACACAACAATTAGTATAAAAGATACAATAAGATACATGCGTGAGCAGAATAAAGATGGTTTTATTATCAGTTTAGACTTTGAGAAAGCATTCGACAGGGTGGAACATAGTTTCTTATTTGACGTTTTAAAGAGGTTTGGGTTTGGAAAACATTTTATTAAATGGATTAGGATCTTATACAAAGGTGCAGTAACAAAAATTTATATGTAATGGGTTTTTAACAGTGTTTTAAAATAACCAGATCAATAAGACAAGGATGCCGCTGTCAGCACTTTTATATTCTCTAATTGTGGAACCTTTAGGACTAACTATAAAACAAGAGCAAGGAATAAAAGGATTAGGCATCGAGGGAGAAAAGAATAAAATATTTCAGTATGCGAGTGACACAATGCTATCGGTCAAAGATCTGGAGGGGTGAAAAAAGCAATGCAAATCATAGAAAAGTTCTGTAGGGAATCAGGAGCCAAAATAAACGAGGATAAAACAGTGTACATGAGATTCGGAAGGACGGCGGTTTTAACGGCACATTTTACTTTTATAGAAGCAAAAGAAATATAGATTTTAGGAGTTTTAATGGGGAGGGATGAAAAGAAAGCAGAAGAAACAATGTGGGAGGAAATATTAGGAGGGATTGAAAGGAGGTTGATATTTTGGAAAATGAGAACATTAACACTAAAAGAGAACGTTTTAGTTCTTAACGTCTTAATGATTTTTATATTGTATTATACTACACTGTATTATTCTATACTGCATTTTATACACATCATCTATGCCGTTGTGGGATAGGACTGGAATTAATGGATGTGGAAGAAAGAAAAAACAGTCTGAAGGTAAAAATGATAAAAAATAAATGGATGAAGAAAACAATGCGGCATGAAAAGCAACAATGGTTTTTTTCTTAAATAAGTGTAGCAACTTCAATCTTGGAGACAAAATACTGTGGATGAAAACAAAGAATTGGATGACTGAGGGGTTGCCAGACTTTTATAAAGAACTCTTGAGGGACTGGGGGGAATTTTTATCTCATGTACATTTTAATCCACAAGGAAGAGAGAACATTTTAAATCAGCCTTTATTCTTAAACAATGGCATTTTAAATCAGGGTAAAGAGATATTCTTTAAGAAATGGTGGGATGTGGGTATTATGAAAGTAAGAGATGTTTTATATGAATTCAAAGAGGGGTTTTTACCAACACAATACATTGTGGACATAATGGAGGAGGCAAAGGAGGATTTTAGCAGACAAGAAATAGAAAATAAATACGATGTAGTCAAGAACTCTATACCTCAAGAATGACTAAAAAGAATTGAAAACATGGAAGAGGGCCAAGAAGAAAAAGATGTGAATAAGATGAGATATTTTATCAGACATAAGGCTATTTTTACAGACGCAATTTTAAATAGAATTGGAATGGAACAATCCGCTTAATGCAAAGTTTGTAATGATGATGCTGAGGGATTTTTACACCTGTTTCTATACTGTAAAGAATTAGAGGATTTTAATGGGAAATGTAAAAGAATGATTGTAAAATTAAGAGGGGAAGATGATGATGATAAAGAATGGAATAGGGTGATGATGTTGGGCTTTGAGAAGAAAAGTAAAAACAAAACACTTCTGAATCTACTTGTGATGTTGATGAAGAGTGCAATATGGGAAAGACGGGTGGTAGCAAAGAAAGAAAATTTTTAATGGATTTCTGGTTTGTTTTCTAAAGGAAATTTGAAAGGAATGTTGAATACTTGTTCTATTATTTTAAAGAAGATGGAAATATAGATGAATTTGACAAAGTTTTTACGCAGGAAGTCACTAAGGTTTTAGAAGATTCAGATTGAAGAATGTAATTTTAACAAAATGAAAAGAATGTAAAAATTATTGTGATTTATATGCTCTGGGAGGTTTAGAGCCTTTTAACCTGATGGATTTTCACTTGGAAATGTATTCTCAAAAAAAAAAAAAAAAGGTTAAGGGGATGGACTGCGAATCCATTGTGCTTTACACGCGTGGGTTCGAGTTCCACCCTTGTCGCAAGGTTGTATCTTAGTTGCCAATTTATAGCAACTTCTAGCTTTGTTGCTATTTCTATCACAAGGCTTCAGGATATAATGCTTCTCAGTAAAGTCATACTTGACTGTTTAGAGGAAATTCCAAAGCTGTGAGGTTTGCGTAAGCATTGCGACATCTTGCATCCAAAGGCTTTCCTAGGGATTGTGGCTCCCCTTCTTTCTTGGTGTCCATTTAAATGCCTCCAGTGGCATCAAGAGCCCAACAAACAACAAACCAAAATTTACCATTGGCAGAAGACGCAAGTGTGCCGCTGCCTTTAGAGAAATTTCTGAAGCTGTTTTGGTTGCTGTCTATTTTGTAAAGGTTTTCTGTTTCCATGATGGATCGTCGCAGCTGTGGCAAAATGACAGTGGAAAAAAAAACCTTGCTTCTGAATCCTGTTATTATATGTGGATGATTGTTGACAATCAGAGGGGAAATGCAATGAACTGCCAATAGAGTAGATCTCCTTTCGTTAATACTGTAGATGTTGATCAGCGGGTCCAAAGCCTAGATCCGTTGAGATCGAGGGTCGTTGTAAATGCTAGTCAAAAGATGCTCGTTTTAGCTCTATGTTAAACAGTCTCACAGTCTCTTTTTGTTTTAGTTTGTCAAGTTTTTCCTTTTTTAGTCAAAAAGTAATGATTTGTATTTATTTCTCTGAACAACCAGATATGTCCAAAACACACATACTAAGCTTATTTTCAGAAAACAATAAAGGACTGGATTATGCAGATCAGTGTACTCTGTACAGCATTGTTGTGAAATCTGTCCTTTTCACTTGTTCACATTATGCAATACACTGATTTACTTTTAGGTGACATTTTTTTTTTTCACAAACGCTGTAAATAAGAGAGTGTCATGGTTAATTAATGATCCATCTCCTAATTGAATTATTAATATAAAATGCCACTATAAAAACGAAAAAAATAAGGAATCTGAGGATACTAGCAGATAAGACATTGCATTATTTTCCCTTTGCACTTTATTTACACACAGATTTAGCCACACAGTTGCACACGTTTGTGCCATTCCTGGAACGAGATTCTGTTCAAATAAGAGACCATGCTTAGCTATCATGATAACAAAACAAGTGTTCAAGCCAGTGATGTCAAATGAAAGCTAGACTGGTCTGTCACAGCAAGGTTTAAACTATTTTTGTCCAAAGACATGCTCAAGCATTTGGAGGAGTCTTCGATAATCAGTGAAATTTTGCCAGAATATTTCACTATCAAACAAGCAACAGAAGACTTGAACACGGAAATTTAGCAGACATATTTCGTTTGCAGTTTAATTATCTACAGGGTTGACTTAAAATAGTTCTGCTGCAGTGATAAAGAGCTGTGTTCTGGCAGAACAATCTGTGGGAAATGTGTAAGAAACGAAGATCATAAACATAGTAGGCAAGATTTTAACATGGTGCATGAAAACCCCAACGGATTTCAAATCCATCACCTTACCCACTTAGCCATGACTACACAAGGTTCTGCCTTAAGGCCACTGTGGCTTGCGTGCATCAAAGGGAAACTAATGGCAATCTTTCTGTTTGGGTCTCACACACCACAGATGTAGACTAGTTTACGAAGTCAACAATAAGCAGCCAGAAGGCAACAAGAGTTTGGGGTTAACATGGATGAGACAGAGGGAGTCAGTGATGTAAACATGACTGAGAACAGAGACATTCCTGATCATCATCATCTTTTCTCTGCTTGTGTTCTATATGGTTGTTGTTCAGTCTGGATACATTTATTGGGTAACACAATTTGTAATAAAAATTTTTTTGTAAAGATTTTTTTCCTGTTTTTATTAACGTGTGATCAATGCAGCGCATTTCTGTTTGATAATTTTTTATTAAAATATAAATAAATAAATAAATAAATATAAAAGAGGTGAAATTAATTCTCCAGAGCAACACACGTTTATTCACCATGTCTTTTCTTTGCTCAGCTATAAAAATAAATAAATAAACTTTACCGAAAAACTCTATTTAATCAGTAAACATTTGTTTTATTGATCTAAGAAAACATATAGGGGGCGCTTTTATGACGTCTCTGTCATCTCTCTTTACATTTAGAACAGTGTGATTAAATATTTGAATCGACTGACAGCCCTAATATTAATATGATGTGAGGTCCAGTTACCAGTGTGACACTGAAACAAGTAAAAACGAAGCCTTTACTACTAATTAAGTACATGTCAAAGCCCAAACTTCTTCACTGTAACTTTGGTAAAAGTTCTGACTATAATTTTTTACTCGAGTCTTTCAAAACATGAATATCTGTACTTCTACTTAAGTGAAGGATGTGTGTACTTTTGCCGCCTCTGCAAGCAGGCAGATGGGTAGATAAATTAGATAGATATAGATTGATAGAGCGATAGAAAAGATGAGCAGGCATATAGGCATTCAGACTAAAAAACAGATTAGACTGACATAGATAAACACAAATAGAAGTCTAGATAAGATAAATGAATTAATAGATAGATAGATAGATAGATAGATAGATAGATAGATAGATAGATAGATAGATAGATAGATAGATAGATAGATAGATAGATAGATAGACAAAAAGCATGGTAGATAGGAAAGACAAGCAGTCAGATAGGCATTCAGAAAAAAAAAATAAGCTGGACAGGCAGATAGATAGACAAAAAGGCGAACAAATAGATGGCCTGGTGGACAGACAGACAGACAGAAAGACAGAGTAATATTTAAAAGGTACCAGACTCAAGGTTCAATACAACAAAGGAAACTGAGTGTTCTGGTCTCCACATGGAGGCATGGGTTTGAATCCCACTTCTTATTTTCATTAGAAAACAAAACAATAATATGAAAGTAATTCTCCTTTGTCTTTTAAACACAGACATACAGAACAAAGATGGTTACCTTATGGTCGGAAAGACAGACAGACAGAAACAAACTGTTAAAACAGACAAGCAGGCAGATGGATATATAAATTAGACAGATCAATAGATTGATAGGAAAAATGAGCAGGCATATGTATGCATTCAGACAGAAAACCAGATACGAGTGACGTAGATAGATAAGAAACACACAAATAGAAGGATAGAGAAGACAAGCAAGGAGACAGAAACTTGTAAAAATAGTTTTATCAGCCACTGAGGGGATAAAAAACACATGCTTGTATGAGAGAGAGGGGTCAGCTGAGGTGGCTCGGGCATCTGTTCCGGATGCCTCCTGGACGCCTTCCTGGGAAGGTGTTCCGGGGAAGACCTAGGACACGCTGGAGAGACTATGTCTCCCGGCTGGAATGGGAACGCCTTGGTGTCCCCCCGGAAGAGCTGGAAGAAGTGTCTAGGGAGAGGGAAGTCTGGGCATCTTTGCTTAGACTGCTGCCCCCGCGACCCGGCATCGGATAAACAGGAGAAGATGGATGGATGGATGCTTGTATGTCAGGATGGCCGAGGGGTCTAAGGCGCCAAACTTAAGGTTCTATACCTTCCCGGAAACTGAGTGTTCTGGTCTCCACATGGAGGCGTGGGTTCAAATCCCACTTCTGACAGTGCCTTTATTTTTATTAGAAATCAAAACAACAATAAAATAATTTTTCTCCTTTGTCTTTCAAACACAGACATACAGAATAAACAAGTAGATGGTTACCTAATAGTGGGAACGACAGACAGAAAATCAGCCAGAAAAAAACTGTTAATACAGACTAGCAGGAAGATGGATATATAAATTAGACAGATCGATAGGAAAAACCCAGCCAATAGGGTTGCACAAGCCAGTGCACTCTTAGTGCCGGTCCCAATTACTATTACTGGTAAAGGGAGAGAGGTAGCTGATATGATGGAGAGGAGAAAGGTACATATGTTGTGTGTTCAGGAGACCAAGTGGAAAGGGAGTAAGGCTCGTTAGTAAAAACAGGTATGTAGTTCCTTTTTATTGATGTGTTCTGCCTACACAAATTCATTCCATTGAAGATGCATCTAAAATCGATGTTTGATGTTTAGACCTAATATGTATGTCATATGCACCTTTGTTATTTAATCTATTTTTAAACATAACACATACAAACAATATTTATAATTATATTTTTGCTGAGATTACCCGACAATTTGAGAAAATTCATTGTGTTTTTGTGATTGTTCTAAAAAAATAAATAAATAAATAAATAAAAAATTATATCAGAGTAACACTGACCTTAAAACAAGTGGATGTTTTCTTCAAAAGCACTGTATAGTGTCTTATCTGTATCCATCAATGTTCCCTGACCAGCCTTGAATGATACACTCTTTATCATGTCTTTTTTAAGGACTTTCTTCCTGGCAACCTCTACATTAGATATTGCCTTTACTGACCTCATTCTTTTTGTTGGTTTCACTTGTTTGTCCTCCTTTTTTCTTTTCCCTTTTCATCTTTTATTCCTGTTGCTTGTTCCTTACATGCTGGATGGTCAGATTCCATTGTGTTCAGGTCATTTTGCAGGCTGTATGTCAACTCCATTTGAGTCAATGAGTCTCCGTCCTGTTGTATGTCCACTGATGTCGCTTTCTCTTGGTCCTTCTTCTCCACCGCGTCCAAAGCATTTTGCAAACTTTCAGTTAGCGTTATTTGAGTTCAGATTCCCCGTCCTGCTGTAAGTGATCCTCCTGGTTGTTGTGCTTCTTTCCTTATTGTTCCACGCCCTTGTCCATTGTTGTTTCTCCCTCTTGTGTTGTTATTTACTCTTCTCGCCGCTCACTGTCTCGTTCATGCAACTGCGCATCCACCTGCTGTTCATCCTCCGCCTTCTCATTCCCCATCCAACAGTCACACTTATTTAAAGGCAGATTGCAATCCGGGCACGTTACTGCGTTGCAGTCCCTCGCAATGTGCGGGGCACTTAAAGCACTTTCACAGTTAAAGCACTTGAAATCTGGGCAATCTTTCACCAAATGATTCGGGCTCATGCACAGCTGGCAGGTCTTCACTTGATGGCTGTGCGTAACCCGAAAGTACTGCAGGCCTTCTGCCGTTTCTATTTTTGTATTGGGAGAGAGGCAACTTTTTTTGGGAGCCACGTTTTCACAAACCTCGTCCCGTCCTCAATGTTGGTGCCTGGATACACATTCTTCTTTTTATTTTGGATATTGGGAAAACTCCCCATCCCTACAATTTATTTATAATTTTATTATCAGTAATGTAGACAGGCAGCTGCATGAAGGAGACCACATAGTCTCTATTTTGCTGTCTTTTGACCTCACACTTGGTTCCATTGATAACCAAACCGTCCAAGAGATACTCGGTGTCCTCTTATTGTTCCAGAGTGACCTCATAAAACTTATTTTGTTTGGGACGCACTACGAGAATACTCCCTTCACCAATCCGCTCTGTTAATGCTTTATTTATGTCTGATACTCTCATATCTTACGGTTGTCATGCCGCCACTGTCACTTCCTTCTGGTAAACTCTTTCCGCAATTCCTTTTCTTTCTTTTTTATTGATTCTATTGGCATCTCGTCATCTTTTAACCAGTCCATTGTCTCGATGCGCTATCCATTGCGCCACAGAGCCCTACGTTACACAGTGCTGTATTTTACTATTTTGGAAATGTTCATCTTAATGGATGGCTTGTAGTTTGTTCAAAAAGTTTTTTCCATTGCTAACAAATACTATCAAGCTTTTAAAAGGGTCAGAGCAAAGCCTGCAATTCACCATTCAGTGCCCCAGAGAAACCATCTTATCCACTTGCAATGTTACATCTCAAGCCATAAAGAAAAAGCTGGAAGGCACTCAAGAAGAAGCAGCAAAGAACAATTGCACCAGGCACTGCTGGAATTCGAACACAGGATCTCCTGTTTACAAGACAGGCACTTTAACTAACTAAGCCACAGCGCCTCGATGCCATTCGGTGACTACTCAGCCAGCTGTTGAATGGAAATACTTTGCTATTAGATTTAGAAAAAAAATATTGCTTGGACATATGCATTCGAGCTAACAGCTAATAAGGCAGAAGCATAGATTTGATTTTTGTCTTGATGCTAGTCCTACCATTAATTTGAGCTAAGGTACTCAACATTAAATATGGTCAAATACAAATATAGTTAAATATAGTTATAAGATACATATTGACAAACAATAGCCATGCCATAGCAGTGAAAACGTTCTATCTAATATCTGGTCATAGTGTTGTATATTTCTTGTCTTGATGGAGTGTAGCTGTTTCTTGGAATGAATCCTTGCCGACACTGATATATCTTTGTAAATAAAGTTTTTATTTAATACAGACATTCAGCATCTTTATAAGCCTCCTGGATCAGCTCGGAGCCACCGCTTCGACGACGACGACGGCTCCCGATTCATAGCTCCAGACATGTTAAATACCTTTGCCCGATCTCTGGAACCTTCATCTTCCCATGTTGCATTACGCAAGACAAGTGAACAATCTGTCTGCATCTTCACCAACTTCGTGTCATTATACAAAAAATACTTTCTTTGATCACGAGGCATACTTTCAAATTCAGGCCCTGTCAACAACAGATCTTCACCACAATTATTCCTCCACTTAGGAGGATCAGTACTACCAACATTCCATCTTCCACATCGACAAGGAAGCACAGTCGCTTTCCCTAACTTAACTCTAACAACAACCTTCGAAGGAGAGGGCGTTTTAGCAATCTGCTGAGTCGCATGGGCTCTAGTTCTCGTACCGTTTTGGTCTAAACCTTTTCCCGAGCTGGTCTTGGACTCCTTCTTTCAACTGTCTCCCTTGATTCTCCTGCAGTTGAGACACAGTCCTTCTTAACCTGTGACGCTTGTCTCTCGACTGCCACAGGCTCTGCTGTTTCAGGAACCTGCTGGAAATCAATGTCCCCAAATGTTCTTCCCTGTCCGTTAACTGTAACGTCATTTCTGGCATCGTCAGAAACATACACAGCATCATTGACATCATCCATATCACGGACAATCTCCCCTTCTGGGTTTTGACTCTGGTTATTTTCATGCATCTCCTTTCCTGCTGCATGCTCATCCACACTTTCTTCCAACTTTCTTGAACCCTCACCATCTTGACTCTGGGAACACGTTATCTCCTCTTTCAGTGCTTTAACACAATGTGATAAATGATACCACGTTGGAGATCCTTTGACCTGGACCGCTGTTCCAGTACTGCGGACCACTTCAAATGGTCCTTTCCGACGTTCGTTATACCACTTCCTTCTAAACACTTTCACAAACACCTTGTCTCCAGGTTGCACTGTGGTACTCTTTTGCTCATCAAGTTTCTGCTGCACCTCGTCTTTTCTCTGCCTGTCAAAAACATAAGCGGATATCCTTTCATGTAAGCTGACCATGTATGTTACATAAGTTCGCATTTCGTCTTCCAAAAGTGCTAGACTTGGACCTTTCCCACTGGTACGCAAATAAGGAGTCGGCATCCGTCTTCCCGTTAGCAACTCATGAGGTGTCATATGCAAATCACGCAGCTCGCTTGAGCGACACGCCATTAGTGCCAGTGGAAGCGCCTCTACCCAGTTTAAGCCCGTGTGCTGACAGATCTTAACAATGCGATTCTTTAAAACACCATTCATCCTTTCACAAATTCACAAAATTGTTTAATTCCCAACTTTTGTAAGATTAATTTAACTGTTTTATCCACAAATTCTTTTCCATTATCTGAGGATATCCGATCCAGAAGTCCCCACCTACTTATAACCTCTCTGCTCAAAAACCTGTTCGCATACCACATCTACAGGAGTAATTATTTTTGACATTATGACAACTTTCTGTATTCTTGTATGCATAAATTGATACCAACTACCAAATTAAAGATTACTTAAATTTAACTTCAACAAAAACCCACAAACAACCCTTGAACGAGTACAAATCAAACGATTAACTAGTTAAATACCACGACTGGTCAGTCCGTTGCCAAGTATCCTTTAAACTGCATAACACAAAAGTCACACACAAAATGTAATTCACTGCGTTACCTCTCAAGCTGAGAGATCAAACAGCACAGTAAAAATTTATATTTGGATACGCACACACATGTTCAAATACACATCCAAGCATTTAAAAACTTTATTTTATTTATTTATTTATTTATTTATTTTTGATAAAACAGCACTGGCCTTAATCAACCAGAAGCCATGCGCTGACCATGTTGCTCCGTCAGCGTGCTTCAATCCATGTGACGTTCTGAGCAGCTGTCTCAGCAACGCACACACACCAAAGATTCAACAAGAGAGGCAGACAGGACCTTAGATCAGGGGTGTCAAACTCATTTTCACAGAGGGCCACATCAGCATAATGCAGGGGTGTCAAACTCAAATTCACAGTGGGCCAAAATTTTAAACTGGGACGGAGTCGCGGGCCAAACTCAATATTAATTAAAAAATTTACTGCAATTGTGCATGTTTTCCCGTCTCTCCAGGTGTGTAATGTTTAACCTTTTCATATGGAAATAAAACTTTAGTTTTGCATAAACATTGAATCTGGAACAACCAAAGTTTAATATTATAAACACATGAGAAATTAAATTTTAAATAAAAGACACATCAGTGGTATTTGTTTCTTATTATCTCTCTCTCTCTCTCTCTCTCTCTCTCTCTCTCTCTCTCTCTCTCTCTCTCTCTCACTCGCCTTTCGAGTTCCTTTTTAATGTAATTTTTTTTTCACAGGCCAACAACAAAACAACTAAAAATATTAATAATTTCCTTCAATTAAAATATTGTAACCATTACCAGTGCATGCCTTGGAGTAGAAAAAGTGCATAAAGACAACATTCATTCCAGCTCAGTTTGCTACACTCTGATTTACACATTGGTTCAATACCTGGCATCATGTCTGGGGTTGGGCTCTTAGCTGAGGAAATGGAGTGAAGGTGTTCATCAGTGAGACTACTGAGTGGTGTTTTGTTCATCTTCATTAAAGAGAACAGTTGCTCAAATAGATATGAGCTGCTGAACATAGAGAGTGTTTGAGAATCTTGGGCACGGAGTTGGTGCAGTGTGTCGGGGAGGAAACATGGAAACTGTGCAGCACACACAGAGTCGTACTTTGACTTAAACGTGTCACTACACTGGAGTTCAATCAGCTCCATTTGGAGGTTGGTTGGTGCGCTTTCCACGTCAATCCCAAACGGATTACTGAGCAGTTCAAATCTGCATTTCTGGGCTTCAAAGTCGATAAATCGCCAGGTAAATTCAGTGCAGAGTACGCAGAGTTTTTCAGCAGTCTCGACTGATGCACCAACACACTAACAAAGCATTCTGGGAGCTATCTGGGCTCTGCGCAGGTACTTGCTTTGAACCTAGAACAGTTGCGACACCTGGTCTCAATAAAAATACTTGTCTCTGTGCTGGCTCAGAGGGCGAATCTCAGGAGATTCTTGAAACTTTTTCCAATAGTTTAATGTGCCTTTTTTGCAAGACGCCCACCATAAGGGTTATCCCCTTTTTCATGTCCAACAGCAGTAATCAAGGATGCAGGCTGGTTGAAAAATGTGACTATGTATAACTCACATAAAAAGCACCTTAAAATCTTTGTCCATAATCTTATATATAGCATTTGCTTTTTGCAAACTAACTTTACATTTCATCACTGACCAAATGACTGAGTTTATTATTTTACTGTATAGTGTAACAGATTGTTTCCTTTACATATGAAATGTAACTCCTGAATCTTACTTACACCAACAATCAGGGACTTCCAATGCGGAAAATGTCAGAGCCTGCAACCTGACCGTCAGACTCAATTTGTCATTACAACAGTGACGAGAAAAATGCAACGCCTTCTCTGGGCCATGAGGCTGGTCAAAACAGCCCCTCGGACCTCGTGGCGCAACGATAGCGCGTCTGACTCCAGATCAGAAGGTTGCGTGTTCGAATCACGTCGAGGTCATGGTTGCTGGACTCTTGCGTTTGGCCTTTATTAGCAGCTGCTCTATCTTTGATTGTCCAATGTGGAGACTTTGAATTTGTCCAAAGTGTAGTCTGTCTCATCAAATTAACGTTAGTACATTATAACCCTCCTATAACATGTTACCAAACTTTGTCAATTTGCTCTAGCTGAAAAAAAGATAACTCTGCAAATAGTGACTAAGATGTATTCACAATTCAAGTTTCAGTGACACCTCAAATAATGTCAAAGTCAAAGTATGTTTGAACCAATGATATTTGCATGGGAGGATCATGGCAATATCTTTTGGGTTCAAACAAAGACAACTATTGTCAGAGCCATTGGTTGGTCAAAATGAACACCATAAAGGATGCTTACCACAGTGAGACTAAACCATAATTTGCTAATGTATGGGTAAGACTTGGAAAGCATGTGGAAACGTCAGATCCCGTACTCTGTGCAAGAAAAAAAAATCTAATGAAATTTTGTCATCAAGGGAAGAGTCAAACAAGCTTTGAATTATACCACCACCAGGAACTAGTTAGCCGTTGGTTTTTCAACATCCGAACAGGGACTTGAACCCTGGAACCTCAGATTAAAAGTCTGATGCTCTACCGACTGAGCTATCCAGGCTCTGCTCAGGTAACTGCTTCGAACCTAGAACAGTTGCGACACCTGGCCTCAATAAAATATCTGTCTCTGTGCTGGCTCAGAGGGCGAATCTCAGGAGATTCTTGAAGCTTTTTCCAATAGTTTAATGTGCCTTTTTTGCAAGACGCCCACCATGAAATTTATCCCCTTTTTCATGTCCAACAGCAGTAATCAAGGATGCAGGCTGGTTGAAAAATGTGACTATGTATAACTCACATAAAAAGCACCTTAAAATCTCCTTTGCCAATCTTTGTCCATAGTCTTATATATAGCATTTGCTTTTTGCAAACTAACTTTACATTTCATCACTGACCAAATGACTGACACTGAGTTCATTATTTGACTGTATAGTGTAACAGATTGTTTCCTTTACATATGAAATGTAACTCCTGAATCTTACTTACACCAACAATCAGGGACTTACAATGCGGATAATGTCAGAGCCTGCAACCTGACCGTCAGACTCAATTTGTCATTACAACTGCGACGAGATAAATGCAACGCCTTCTCTGGGCCATGAGGCTGGTCAAAACAGCCCCTCGGACCTCGTGGCGCAACGGTAGCGCGTCTGACTCCAGATCAGAAGGTTGCTTGTTCGAATCACGTCGAGGTCATGGTTGCTGGACTCTTGCTTTTGGCCTTTATTAGCAGCTGCTCTATCTTTGATTGTCCAATGTGGAGACTTTGAATTTGTCCAAAGTGTAGTCTGTCTCATCAAATTAATGTTAGTACATTATAACCCTCCTATTAACATGTTACCAAACTTTGTCAATTTGCTCTAGCTGAAAAAAAGATAACTCTGCAAATAGTGACTAAGATGTATTCACAATTCAAGTTTCAGTGACACCTCAAATAAAGTCAAAGTCAAAGTATGTTTGAACCAATAATATTTGCATGGGAGGATCATGGCAATATCTTTTGGGTTTAAACAAAGACAACTGTTGTCAGAGCCATTGGTTGGTCAAAATGAACACCATAAAGGATGCTTACCACAGTGAGACTAAACCATAATTTGCTAATGTATGGGTAAGACTTGGAAAGCATGTGGAAACGTCAGAGCCCGTACTCTGTGCAAGAAAAAAAGATCAAACGGAATTTTGACATCAAGGGAAGATTCAAACACGCTTTGGATTATCCCACCACCAACAATCAGTCAGCCGTTGGCTTTTAACACCCGAACAGGCACTTGAACCCTGGACCCTCAGATTAAAAGTCTGATGCTCTACCGACTGAGCTATCCAGGCTCTGCTCACGTAACTGCTTCGAACCTAGAACAGTTGCGACACCTGGCCTCAATAAAATATCTGTCTCTGTGCTGGCTCAGAGGGCGAATCTCAGGAGATTCTTGAAGCTTTTTCCAATAGTTTAATGTGCCTTTTTTGCAAGACGCCCACTATGAAGGTTATCCCCTTTTTCATGTCCAACAGCAGTGTTCAAGGATGCAGGCTAGTTAAAAAATGTGACTATGTATAACTCACATAAAAAGCACCTTAAAAGCTCCTTTCCCAATCTTTGTCCATAGTCTTATATATAGCATTTGCTTTTTGCAAACTAACTTTACATTTCATCACTGACCAAATGACTGACACTAAGTTCATTAGTTCACTGTATAGTGTAACAGATTGTTTCCTGTACATATGAAATGTAACTCCTGAATCTTATTTACACCAACAATCAGGGACTTTAAATGCGGAAAATGTCAGAGCCTGCAACCTGACCGTCAGACTCAATTTGTCATTACAACCGCGACGAGATAAATGCAAAGCCTTCTCTGGGCCATGAGGAGGGTCAAAGCAGAAAAGTCTTACCCATACTTATCAAATTAACTTTCGGAGAAAGCTTCAAGAAACTCCTGAGATTCGCCCTCTGAGCCAGCACAGAGACAAGTAGTTTATTGAGGCAAGGTGTCGCAACTGTTCTAGGTTCAAAGCAGGACAGTCAACAAAGCCCGGATAGCTCAGTTGGTAGAGCATCAGACTTTTAATCTGAGGGTCCAGGGTTCAAGTCCCTGTTTGGGTGTTAAAATGCCAACAGGTGGCTGATTCTTGTTGGTGGGATAATTTAAAGCTTGTCTGAATCTACCCTGTATGTCAAAACACCATAAGATGTCTTTTCTTGCACAGAGTACAGGCTCTGACGTTTCCACATGCTTTTCAAGTCTTACCCATACATTAGCAAATTATGGTTTAGTCTCACTGTAGTAGGCATCCTTTATGGTGTTAATTTTGACCAACCAATGGCTCTGACAATAGTCATCTATGTTTGAACCCAAAAGATATTCGCATGGAAGGATCATGGGAATATCCTTTGGGTTCAAACAAATACGACTATTGTCAGCAATGTCAGAGCCTGTAATTGGTTCAAACATACTTTGACTGTGACATTATTTAAGGTGTCACTGAAACTTGAATTGTGAATACATCTCAGTCACAATTTGCACATTGTTTTCCTCACTGTAGACGTAAGATGCAAGATTAGATGTTTTTTACGCTCTGTCTAATATAGGCGATATTGTATGAAGTATCCAACAGAATCCACGATAATTTTCATATGCCCAAAAAAAATAGATAAATGAAAAATGTATTTAAAAAAATAAATAATTAAGTGAGAGAAAAAAGAAAAGTAACTAAAGAAAAACTGACATTTTGGAAAGACTTTCAAATTTTTCAAAAGACTTTAATCTTGTTTTGGCTTTATAGGCTATTTTTTTCTCCTAACTTACAAAATTTGTGATCCAATTGGAGAGACTGGATTACTTTTTTTGTTTGAAGACTGCGATCCCTCTGGTACCTAGTGTTGCGTGTATCGTCTGTGTGTTAAGTGTTGTGTGTCTGTTCTTATACTCTTTCCTAGAGATTTATATGCTGCTAGAGGTTTCTGTTCTGCTCCAGGTTTAGTTAACCCGTTAGGCTCTTCATTGCAACAGGAAGTGGTACATTCCAGCCTCAGCACAAAACTCAAGGTGGAGGTCCTAGAAAAAGGGGGAATTTTATCTATTAGGGAATAGATAGAGTTCCAATTTCATGTCCTGTAGCTCACCTTTTGCCCGTGGTGACACCGACCGATACTAATTTTTATCATAGCTTTACAATAATTCCAAACTCACCTTTAAACCTTTTAGGAAGAAATATGATGCACAAAATTCTGTTTTTTGAAACCAATGACTCACTGTCTTTTCCTTCTGTCCTCATGCTCTCAACCGAACCACAGCCACATCCGGAAGATTTCTTCCAGGGTAGTACAGAGGTCCTGCCCGATGAACCAAATTTAGGTGAAGTTAACCCTAAATTATGGGCCTCTCACAAAGACGAGCCAGGTTTAATCCAGGTAAAACCGTATCATGCACTCATGAAAACACACCATCCGATTTTTGGTAAACAATATCCATTGTCGAAAGAGAAGAATGTTGAAATTGCTCCAGTTATTGACAATTTATTGTCACTAAGTGTTTTGATCGAGACACATTCACCTTATAACACAGCGATTAATCCTTTCTTGAAGGCGGATAAAAAATGCTGGAGGCTAACACAAGATTTACGTGAGATTAATAAAATAGTTATTCCGTTTGGCTCCTTTGGTGCCCAATGTAGCTACCATTGTTCTCTATACCAGCGACTCACAGATTTTTTACTGTGATTGATCTTTGTTCTGCTTTTTTTTCAATGTTGGCCTCAGAGACGCAGCTGATTTTCGCGTTTACCTATAGGGGACATCAATTCACCTGGACACGTCTTCCTCAGGGCGTATTTTTCACTGTAGTGCACAGAACTTTGGCTGATATACACCTTCCAGAAACAACCTCCATTCTTCAATACGCAGATGACATCCTTGTCACAGGACTGACTGAGCAGGACTGCCACAAAGCGTCAGTGATTGTCTGCAATGTCCTGGTTTAGGCTGGATTAAAAGCTTCACACAAGAAACTACAGTGGGTGAAGAGAAAGGTCTCATATCTGGGCCATGTGATCTCAGAAGGCCAGCGTAAGATATCGCAGGACCGAGTACAGCCTGTGACTAGGTTTTCAAAACCTCAGACTGTGAAACAAATGCAGAGCTTCTTGGGACTGGTGAACTACTGCCGAGCATGGATGCCTGACTGTGCACAGCATGATAAAGTTTTGCGTAGTGCTATTGATCACAAAGCTCCCCATTACATCTTATTCTGTGGACTGTGGACTGACAGTTTTGCTGCCCTCAAGAAGGCTATACAGTCTCTAGGTCTTCCGAATTATGCTAAGGCATTATGTAAGCCCGATCTTTTAGATATGGCCCTGGAAAAGGGGGATTGCCTATATGTAAATGGTTTATGTTCAAAACCTTCTGATGGTGTGTATTTATGTGGATATGCGGTTGTAAGATTACCTGATGTAATAGTTGAAGCTAAATCATTACCATACACATCAGCACCAGCTGCAGAGTTGGTTGCACTTGCAAGAGCATGTCAGTTGTCTGAAGGTAAAGTAGTGACTATATACACTGATTCTAAGTATGCTTATGGCGTTGTGCATGATTTTGCCAAAACATGGAAGCAAAGAGACTTTAAAACAGCTGATGGAATGCAAAAAAGCACATTTTAATCCCATAGGCGACCTTTTAAAAGCTGTTAAACTCCCTGCCAAAGTGGCCATAGTTACACATATGCCACCTGTAGGAAATTTGAGGTACCTGTTGGTTATATTTGACAGATTCAGTAAGTGGCCAGAAGCATTTGCATGCGTGACAGAGAATGTTAAAACGGTTTTCAAAATATAAATGAAATAGATCATCTCTAGGTTTGGTATTCCTAGTGTGATTGAAAGTGATAACGGCACACCTTTTGTTTCGAAGGTAAC
Source organism: Silurus aristotelis (assembly GCF_946808225.1). Lineage (NCBI taxonomy): Eukaryota > Metazoa > Chordata > Actinopteri > Siluriformes > Siluridae > Silurus > Silurus aristotelis. The sequence continues at coordinate 32,867,345 of NC_139576.1, read as the reverse complement.
ACAACTTTTGGCTAAAAGCTTAGCAATCGACTGGCATTTTTAATATTTCCTATCACCCACAGTCAGCTGGAGTGGTAGAGAGAACAAACAGAACCATTAAGGAGCGTATTACTAAAGCCTGCATTGAAACAGCAGGTCCTGATATGAAGTCTGAAGCCTACCAAGGTCGGTGAGCCAAAGTATCTGGGTCCAGCGACTGTTCTAGCTGTAACCAGAACTGGAGTTCTGACTGATTATCAGCCACAGTGGATACACACAAGCAGGATTAAAACAGCACCCACTTATTCAATGCACTAATTTATCTGTTGGCCTAAGAAGCTACCTAAGTGAGTATTTAGGGATGAAACAGTTAAGAGCCCACGGAAAGATCCTTTCTTTATAGGAGAAAGGAGGCCACCTCCGGGGTGAAGATCTGACTCACTTGACTGTTTTGTTTAGCTTACCCTGATACCTGCTCTAGGTCTAAATTCTATAACTATATGTACATAGTTGTAACTAGACTCCAAATCTTTTTTATTCTCTTTGAATACATGATTCAAAGAGAAGAAACAACCTTATAATACACATAGACATATTGAATAAGCACTGAGAAACAATTGTCTCATGATGTCTTGCAGAACGTGAAACAACTGAAAAAAGTTTTTTTGAGAAGATTAAGAGTTTGTTTATGAGTGTTGAACACTATTTTGTTTTAGGAATGATTCTTGTATTGATTGTTGGAATTGTACTTTGTATGTTGCCATGTTTGATGACGATGGTAAGACAGGCCATAAAGGCCTCGATTGGAGTGGTGATGATAAAGGATTATATGCATGTAGGGAAAGAATGAAATGGAATCTGTATGTTCTTGTTTGTCTTTATCTTTTCATTTGCAGTTTATGTCACTGATACTGTTCCCAGGATGAGCATCCTATGTTTTGGTGTGTGATGCTAAATCATAAATGATTTAAAGTGGCCATTGTTGGTGTTAAGACGGTTTTCACACTGTTTCACACACATTCCTTTGTCTGTTCAGTGTCTATAGAATATTTACAATGTTAGTATGTAAGGTAAACAGGGACTCTTATCTGGGCTCACACATCTCCGGCTAGTATATCCTCTTGTCTATACAGGAAACAACTTAAGGTCAGCTTTCTCTCCAATGTGTGTATATATATACGTTCTGCTGCCTGCAATAAACCGAATAAGAACATTTGCTGTGTGCGGTGTGATTCTTCCCTGTTCAGAAAGGCACTACGGGCATCGCAGGTCGTATGGAAAACCTCTCCAAGAATTAAGTTTCGTTTGGGCATAATAAATATCCAACAATGTTTAATCCACAATCATCTCTGTACACTAGTGAGAGTCTGAGGGCAGAAGTCAAGTGATATGAAATATATTCTTTTGAAACAAGAAGTTTAAAAAGATATTTCTGAACCTTTTTGATCTTGTCGAAAGCACAAGATGAATCATGTTTCCTAAAGAGGTAATGTGAGTTCTAATGGACTTCCTCCTCTTGTACACTTCTGTACATCATTCACTTCACACAGTAAAGACACACAGTGATAGAAAAATAAATCACTATCACACATTGATGAAACGCTGTAAGCAGGATTTGAACCTGCGTGGGGGAAACCCAATTGGATTTTAAGTCCAACGCATTAACCACTCGCCATCACAGCGGTGATGAAGTTTGCTGCAATGTCTTGACTTGTCTACAATTTCATCTAAAAAGAAGCATTTAGAATTGAAAGTGTCTCTGACAGACTTTGGCACTTTTCTCACCATTAAACACAAGACAGTTTGAGTCCCATTGAGTTTTACTGCTGAGCACAGCACAATTCTTTTAAACACAAAAGAAGTGCAGATAATCCAGTTTCCAACATAATTGCTATACAGGGTTCACTTCCTCTTGAACTCCATCGTACCCTCATCAATAAGTGTGTTTATACAACACATTTACTGAGAGCTAAAACCCCATTAGATTTCGAGTCTAACGCCTCTCGGGCCATCACAGCAGCAGATATTGTCTTTTATATTTTATATATCTTTTTCAACAGGAACGTAACTACACGTGTCAGCACGTTAAAAACCTTACTTTTGTGGAAGAGGACGGCAAACTCTCAGTCGGAAAATCAGACATCAAACATCATTTTTGCAAACACCTTCCGAACTGCACTGACTCAAGAACAAACCCTCAAAGCATTTTTCCCAGATGCACCACCTGCCAGCAACAATCACTCAGTCCTCCGCTTATGTTCAGTGGAGATGATCATGAAGCTCAGCAGCACTTTAGAGTCTAACTAAAGCACCGCAGGTCTGGATGTGTTTGAACTACTGACATTATGGATAACAGGCCATTGCAGTAATCGATTGTGGCACAGAGACCTCTCTTTGGAGTCTCCTTTAGTGGTTTGGATAAAAAAGAGGAGGAGAGAGGAGAAAACAGTGAGTGTGAGGAGAAGATTCATATGAAAGTCTGTTTCTGCCACATAAAAAAAGTTTCCAATTACAAGTTTTTTTTTCCGAATAAACTTCAGACCCACAACATGGTTACCGGTGGAGGCACCAGAAATGTTGGATGTTTATGAGAAAAAGTCAGAGTTTATTTATAATTTTTTATTTATATATTTGTATTTGCATTTTGATGTAATATGTCAATTAAATGCTCTAAATGGGTTTAGGTTTTCACAGACTGCAATTTCAGCAGTAAAAAAGTTATTTTTTCTAAAAACAAATTACTTGTTCATTTTAAGAGACCTGTCTTATTTCTTTTTTTCCTATATTTAGTGTCGCTCATTAATAAAGAAAAAAATGCAGCTTATCCAATTACTCAACTAATCGATGGACTAATTGGTAGAAAACTCGATTACTAAAATAATCCCCAAATATAACTACTAAATATAGTTATTGTTGTGTGTGTGTGTGTGTGTGTGTGTGTGTGTGTGTGTGTGTGTGTGTGTGTGTGTTTTGTTGTTAATGTTGTGTCCTTGTAGATCTGGACTTCACTCACAGATGCTGAAGGAGCTTTAACTGGATTTTAAACTTGTCCTGGTTTCTCCTCCACAGCTGGAACTTGAGCTGCAGCTGGTTTCTCCTTCACAGCTGGAACTTCAGCTGGATGTGGGTGGACTCTGGTTGTGGTGGTTCCTCTCAGTCTCACGCTCCTTATGAGATTAAAGTGTTGATGGAGCTGTAACACAACAGAGACACTGCTCTTACACACTGCTGTTAGTCTTTATGCCGACACCAGCAAAATTACCCCCTAATGCTGACTGAAATCCCCTCATATGACCAAACCCACCCTTTATATTAATAGATTACACTTTATAGCTGTTAAAAGGTTTGCCATCAATATTCTCTTTCGCCAAATCTGCCGCCTCTTGAGATTAAAATTGGATGCATTCATACCCTTTTGTCTCCGTCTTGTAACCCGACAACCTTTAGGAGAGACGTCATGTCAAAACACAATTCATATTAAACAAGTCAAGTCAAGTTTATTTGTATAGCGCTTTTCACAACAGACATTTGTTTTAAAGCAGCTTTACAGAAATCAACAGTGAAGGTGAATGGTACGCATTTATCCCTGATGAGGGAAAACTCCCTTAGATGTAATGAGGAAGAAACTTTGAGAGGAACCAGACTCAAAAGGGGAACCCACCCTCAATTGGGTGACATCAAGAGTTTGATCATAAATCTTTCAACAATACAGAACACTGGAGAGTGAGAACTAACATGAGTACTGGAGTATTAGATTATAAGTAATGTTCTTTCTACAGTTTTTATGGTTATAAAACTAGGAGCTACTGAGCTCAACATTTGTGATCATAACAGATCCAGCACCAGATAGTCATTCAGAAAAAATATAAGACAGACAGACTAATATTTGAAAGGTACCAGACTTTAGGTTCAATATTTTCCAGGAAACCGAGTGTTCCGGTCTCCACATAGAGGCGTGGGTTAAAATACCACTTCTGACAGTAACTTTATTTTAATTAGAATTCAAAACAAAAATATAAAATAATTTTTTTTTGTCTTTCAAACAGAGACATACATAATAAACAAGTAGATGGTTACCTAATTGTGGGAAAGACAGACAGAAAAAACTGTTAATACAGACAAGCAGGCAGATGGATATATAAATTAGATAGATAAGGAACACACGAATAAAAGGATAAATAAAATAAACAAGTAGACAGAAACTTGTAAAAAATAGTTTTATCAGCCACTAAGGGGATAAGAAACACATGCTTGTATGTCAGGATGGCCGAGCGGTCTAAGGCGCCAGACTCAAGGTTCTGTACCTTCCAGGAAACTGAAATCCCACTTCTGACAGTATCTTTATTTTCATTAGAAATCAAAACAATAATGAAATAATTATTCTCCTTTGTATTTCAAACACAGACATACAGAATAAACAAGTACATGGTTACCTAATAGTGGGAACGACAGGCAGAAAAACATGGCAGCATCAGTCAAGGATCTGGCAAAAAGTGTAACTGAGTTTCGGGAGACAAAAAGGTATCACTAAAGGATCAAATAAACAAGTCCTTCATTAATCTTTATCTTTATCAGATAACAGACAAGTATATATACACACTGGATACGAAGATATCGAAGCGAAGATACAGCACCACCTGATGAAGAGCTGTAATGCTCTTCTTGGGTATGCAGTACATTCATTTCATCACCTTCATCATCATTAGTACTGCACACTTAATTCATCATCATCTTCATCGTTCAAGTTGTACCTTCACTGGTGAGAACCCATATAGAATTTTTATATTAAAATTGTAAATTAAGTAGGTTTAAGAATATTAAATGTTTAAAAGCAGAGAAAAGGTTCATAAGAGTGTCGATGTGGTTTATAAATTCTGTATACAGTACTGTATACATATTAGGTTGCCACTTCACGTTCTTTCGCCTATCGGGGGTGCTGGAACATAACCTCCACGATAGGCAAGGGATTACTTTATATCCAAATCTTTTATTTACTAGAGAGGACCTTTGGCTGATCCTGAACACTTGGCTGTTGCAAACAAGAACAGAGCAAACACCGTACTAAGACGTCTCTGTAGCAGCAGTTTTTAGGCTACTTGGTATGTTTACTGTAAATCTTGATTTTCAGCATCTTCTCACATTATTTGTGGATTGTTCAGTTTTTTACTCATGTTCTTTGTCCATCTGAAACAGGACGACTTGGCTAACAAGGGCTTAAGGAGAAACTCCCAATGTCAGTCCAAAATCTGACAAAAAAGCATAGTTGTGTTTGGAACAGAAAAACTCAGGAAAGATATCATTAAATCTTCATTTTCTGATGTTTAGTTCTTTATCAGCAGGAAAGTGCTTCAGCAAGTCCTAATTTTATGATGGATTTTGTGTGCAGATTTGCATCAGACAGTTTGGATCAGGACCAGCAAAACCCATCACTGTGAGCACTGGGACCTCAGGGCCGTATCCTCAGTCATCAGCTGTTCACACTGTGATTCATGACTGTGCTGCAATGCACTGCTCAAATCATCAAGTTCACCAGTCACATGACTATGGTGGGTCTCATCATCAAGAACAACGAGACGGCTTTCAGACAGGAAATGCAGTGGATAATGGACTGGTACAGACTCAACAATCTTTTGTTCATCTGTGGAGAAACTCACCTGGTCTCGCAAATCCTCCAGCATTGTGGATGATAAAACACACACCCTTCATACACACTTTTACCCTCTGTGGTGCCTGAGAGCTAGGAAATGATACACCAGTGAAAGTTTGAAAAGCCACACCGTAACAAGAAACATGTTGATGCGATGAAAACGGTGCACAATGGGAAGAAAAAATATTGATCGTGTCAAAAAAACAGAATTAAACTGGTCTGAAAATATAAAAAGTAGAAAGTACAGATATTTATGTAGAAATTTAATGAGTGAAAGTAAAAATGTGTCTGAAAAATAAATGGTGAAGTAAAATACTGATACCAGAAAAATCGACTTAAGTACAGTACTGAAGTATTTGTACTTCATTACTTCACATCTCTGCATTTTACACAGAGTCCCAACTCTTTTGGAATTGGGGTTGTATTTCAGAGATGTTGTAGAGAAACAAGAAGAAATAAAGAAGCCAAACTGAAATCCAGTCAGAGTTTCTCACAAACTGTTCCTACACGATGCAGACCAGGCAGCCGTCTCACATGAGCTGTTTTTCAGAACTTTCTATTGAAATATTTAAAGTCTCTTGTAGTGTCTTAAATGTATAGTATCTTAAATGTGTAATATCAAAAGGCCTAAACTCATATTATCCTGCAATAGTGACTTTCCTGGAGAGGCCAAAGTTAATTACTGAACCGCCTGGACAGATGGTTCTCTGCAGACAGAGGCGTAAGGGGGTAGACTTAATGTTGTCTTAAGACTGGTGAGAGATACGAGCTCTCGCCAGTGTTGAGATAATGTTCTTAAAACAAATATGGAATGTGGTCCAGGATGTATATCTTCTTGGGAGGCGACCTCCCCGTTCACCATCTACTTCAAGGTACAGGAAAAGGGATGGGTTTTATGCTTTATGATCTGGGAATGTAAGCCCTGGTACAGCTGGAACACATCAGTCTGGACAAAGACAGGTCTCTCTTTACGTTCAACATTATTGCATAGTAACCTCATATGCATCTCATTTACATTAAGAAACGGGCAAGCATTTAATGTGTGTGTAGGCATGGATCTGGAGTCAGACTTTGAATCAGAGCGTGCTGACTCCAGGCTTGACCGGAAGGCCTGTAAAGATGCTGTATTTCTGTGCTGAATAAACATCATTATTTACACGAAAATACGGTGTCTACGGAGAGTCCTTCCAGCCGACAACTACACCTCACCAAGACGACGAAATATACAACAGTTCCTGGCGTCACGAATCCTGGGCAGTTTGCGGCCTTCTCAGCTTCGTGGATCTGTTCCGACGACTGCTCCCTGATCTGTCCGGCCGGCTGAAACGGTGAGCGTTTGGGGTTCCGTTTATCTGCTGTTGGGTCGCACCGTTAAAGGCCTGTGTGTGTGGGTTATTGGGTTGTTGAGTGTTGTGTTGTGCTTGTCGGTTCGGGTGGCTCTCTGTTCTAATTTTTTTTTTTATTGCGCTGGGCAGCGCAAAAGGGGGGATTTGACTGTAATGATGTTTTAAAGAAAAATTAAACGTTGAATTACAATAGAAAAGAAGTGAAGTAAAAAGTTTAAGAGATAAAAGGAACAGGAATAAAGAGAGAAGTGAAGAAAATAAGAGTTGAAGCTGAAGTAAGAAAGCATAAAGGTGATTGCTTTTGAGAAACAGTTGAATATGGTAAAAAAGTTAAGATAATAAAGGTAAACAGGAATATAAAGGTTGAAATAGAAAGGGAAAAGTAAGAATAAGGTTTAAAGAGGAAGCCGCAAGATTTGGACAAAAACCCTCAGGGAGGTGACATTTAAGTCAGGCCACAAAACCTGGACATTCACTAGGTGGATTTCAGGTCAGTTCTGGGAACTGGATGATGCAGAATTAAAATTCAATTGAAGTTCCCACTCTGACTAATTAGCTGACGAGCTAGGTGATGATGCAACTGTCATTTGAATTTCTGCATATCAATAAGGTAGCAAAAATTTAATAAAGGAAGGAAAATAAAGAGAAAATAGAATAAAGGTGCGGCAAAATAGCATGCTATAAGTTTGTATGACTGAGTCGACTATAGTGTATGTGGAATTTGTGTGTGTGTGTTGAGGAAAACATGTGTGCGCTTTGAGGAAAATAAATAAAGGGGAACTTAGTGTGTGTTTGTGCTTGCACGTGTGCGCTCAGCTGCGAGTGAAGTCCCTTTTTCTCGGCTGTAGACGGGACCCCCTCTCTCTCTCTCTCTCTCTCTCTCTCTGAGTGTGTATGTGCGTTTCGCTAAAAGGGACCCCCTCCCCTCCCGCTCTGTGTCTGAATTTTTGTGTGTAAGGCAGCAGCCGTGTGTGTGTGTGTGAGATACGTTTTAGTAACTATAAGGATAATATTTGTCTTCTATTAAGAATAAAACAATGAGCCTCCTTACATGGGAGGACTGAATCTGTTGAAACTTGTGAGCTTCCTTCGGAGGACCTTTTTTTCTGTTGGATAGCAAAGGAAAAGATGGAAACAATGGGCCTTTTTGGGAAAATGTTTTGTTTATGGCCAAATAACTTTGTGAGCCTCTGGAGAGGACCTGGGTGCGAAGTCGGGGCCCCTTAGTACTGAATGAGTGGGGATATCCCTACAGTGAGACAAAACACTCCCCTGTCCTGAATGAATAATATAAATTCCCAAGAAGGACATTTTCAAGTAGAGAAATTAATGAGGGTGGTGAGTGTGTGCGTGTATTAGCAACTATTATAGCTAATAGTTTTTATTATATATTATAATAAAAGTGATTAATGTATATGTATATGTATTGTTTGTGAGTAATACCGATTGATGAGAAGAGTTGGGGTGATTATTAAAGTAAAGCAAATGGAAGTTCATGCAATATGATGTTTAGAGGAGATAGGAAATCTGTAGAGCATAAAATTCTGAATGCTGATGGACGTTGTGCGTGTAAAGTATTAGGTGTTATCTGTAGAGAACTAAAAAAGGATCTAAGGTCCTGTCTGCCTCTCTTGTTGAATCTTTGGTGTGTGTGCGCGTTGCTGAGACAGCTGCTCAGAACGTCACATGGATTGAAGCACGCTGACGGAGCAGGTCAAAGGGTCTCCAACATGGTATCATTTATCACATTGTGTTAAAGCACCAAAAGAGGAGATAACGTGTTACCAGAGTCAAGATGTTGAAGGTTCAAGAGAATTGGAAGAAGGTATGGGTGAGCATGCAGCAGGAGAAGAGATGCATGACAATAACCAGAGTCAAATCCCAGAAGGGGAGATTGTCCGTGATATGGGCAATGTTGATGATGCTGTGTACGCTTTTGATGATGCCAGAAATGACAGTACAGCTAACGGACAGGAAAGAACATTTGGGGACATTGATTTCCAGCAGGTTCCCGAATCAGCAGAGCCTGTGGCAGTGGAGAGAAAGGCGTCACAGGTTAAGAAGGACTGTAACTCAACTACAGGAGAATCAAGAGAGACAGTTGACAGAAGGAGTCCGAGACCGGCTCGGAGAAGGGTTAGACCAAAACGGTACGAGAACTAGAGCCCATGTGGCTATAGTTCCTCAGCAGATCGCTACAACACCCTCTCCTCCGAAGGTTGTTATCAGAGCTAAGTTAGGGAAAGCGGTTGTTCTTCCTTGTCAATGTGGAAGATGGAATGTTGGTAGTACTAATCCTCCTAAGTGGAGGAATAATAGTGGTGAAGATGTGTTGTTGACAGGACCCGAATTTGAAAGTGTGCCTCGCGATCAAAGAAAGTATTTTTTGTACAATGACATTAAGTTGGTGAAGATGCAGACGGATTGTTCACTAGTCTTGCGTAATGCTACATGGGAAGATGCAGGTGAATATGTGTGCACTTATTTAGAACCAGCATTTAAATTTGTGCCAATTTTTAATTATTGGGAGGATGATTATGTAACGCGTAAAATGACACTTGTGATAAAGGGTTTGGAACCTAGTGGGAATGTCGCGGATATTACAAAGGTTCAAGATCAATCTAATGCAATAACTACTCCGAGAACGAATAATAATCAAACGGAGCTCGTTACTGTAGTGGTGGGTACAACTAAGAATGTTGATACATCAACCCAGACTACTCCTACTTTATCTACCACGATTGTAAAAGACTATAATGATACAACCGTGCCAATACCTTTGATGCCTGTGAAGTTTGTAAACATAACACAGGCGCCGGACATAGTAACCTTAGAGTCGACAGAAGCGTTAAATATGACTCAGGAACCTATGTTGAAAACAAAGCCTACAGTAAATGGTAGTGAAGAGACCTTTGAAGCCGGGCAACAGATGTGGGATGAGCATGTTGTAGCCTCGGCTGAGATAACTCAGGAAAATATATCAGATACAATGAGTGACTATTTTAATTCTACTCAAGTTCGTGCTTTGCAAAAGAGAGACAGTGACTAGAAAGCATATGGTTTCGATTCATCGGTGTTACAGATTGCTGACCCCTGGGCAGGTAGGAACATGGTTTCAGCAAATAACTCATTCTGTTAGATCAGTTAGAAATTTGAATTGTCCATGTGTGGTGAAAGTTTCATCACCAGGCACATGGCCTTCGATCTTAGAAACGGTGCCAGAACCGCTAATTTCTAAGTGTCACTATTATGCATTATCGTGGCTATTGTTTCAGCAGCAGGCACCAACGGATAGATTAATGACTTGGTCACGCGTTCTGTTTAAGCCTAAATTCGAGTGTGCATGGCTGGGAGGATTACCTTACATAAATTTACTAGGTCAACATGAGAATATATTAACAGCAGTCCCTGAGTCTGTCTAATCCTCAAAGAAGTCACAGATTGACCCTGCTAAAGCATGACATGGCGTTAGATTATATATTGGCCAAGCAAGGTGGTCTATGTGTGGCTTTGAACTTAACTGGTGATGCATGTTACACCTTGATCCCCGATTCTTCTGATAATATGACTAGTGTTATAGAGGCATTGCGAAACATACCTGGCCTTCGGTCCATCTGCAGGAGCCGGATGGTCTGCTAATTCTTGGTTGCAAGACAAATTAGGTCCGGTAGGTGCGGTCCTAGTACAGATTTTTATGGCAGTTATCTTATCGTTGTGTGTGATGTTTTGCTTTTGCACGCTGTTGCTGACCTTTGCGAAAGCAATGATATTGCGATGGGTTGGAGTTGTGATGCCTGGGGACGGTACCCAGATGCCGCTGCTGCGAGCAGCAGATGAAGATGGAATAGAATTAGATGGTAAACTGATGGAGAAGTATCCGTTTTGATATTAGTTCTTATTGTGATTCTTCATGTAATTTGACTATAAGCTTACTTTTTAATAGTTTCCCCCTATACTGTGTTCGGGTGAAAGGGGGGAATGGAATGTGATATGATTCATTTGTTGCCTGAGAAGACGATACTGGTTGTTTTTTTTTCTTTTCTTCTCTCCAAGGAAACAATATTGGGGGAGATTTGAAGGCTCGGAACGAGGAATGCTGTGATTCTACACACCGGCGACCCCATACTGAGAATCAACGCAGCCGCGGATGGACATTTTCCCCATACACATATATTATGTTTATTATAGGATTTTATGTGTTACAGTATATCCAGTGACATTGATAGAAAATGTTTATATGCTAGTAGTAATCATAGTAAGTCATGATAGTTTTTAAGTTTCTTCTGATGCATAACCAATGCATATGTATTACTTCTTGTTAAAATCTTGATTGGGCTGGAGTACAGTTTGTGGCCACCTGGGGCAGAGGGGCCGTGAGAGCGGTTTTCCTGTCCTGATTGTTTGAAGGTTATTCAAGCAGAAACGGCTGCCTGACAGGTTTTTTCTCCCACACACTCCATAAATTCATTATATTGTTAATGTTCTGTGATGGAATGTATTATTACCATTCCTGTAACCAATGATGAACATGTATGTTATATTCTTTTGTTTATCGTGGGATTAGTAATCCCCCGAAGGGGGGAATATGTAGTATATTAAACGTGTAGTATCTTAAATGTGTAATATCAAAAGGCCTAAATTCATGTTATTCTTCAATAGTAACACTCCTGAAGAGGCCAAAAGTTAATTACCGAACCGCCTGTACAGATGGTTCTCTGTAAACAAAAGATTTGGATTTAATGTTATCTCAAGGCCACAGAGAGACTGACGCCGTATTCTTAAAACAAATATAGAATGTGGTCAAGGATGTATATCCTCTGGGAAGACGACCTCTGACCCGCTCACCATATACGAGGAGGTACAGGAAAAACAGGATGTTTTATGATCTGGGAATAACACCTGGAAACATCTGGACATCTCAGTAGGACAAAGACAAGCTTTTCTTTACGTTCAACATTATTGCACAGTAAGCTCATATGCACCCAATTTACATTAAGAGGCGGACCCGGAAAACGGGCAAGCATTTAATGTGTGTGTAAGCATGGATCTGGAGTCGGTCTTTGAATCAGACCGTGCTGACTCCAGGCTTGACCTGAAGGCCTGTAAAGATGCTATATTTCTGTGCTGAATAAAAATCATTATTTACACGAAATACGGTGTCTACGGAGAGTCCTTCCAGCCGACAACTACACCTCATCAAGACGACGAAATACACAACACTTACCCTGATACCCGCTCTAGGTCTAAATTCTATAACTATATGTGCATAGATGTAACTAGACTCCAAACTTTTTTATTCTCTTTAAATACATTATTCAGAGAAGAAACTGTTATGTATACCTTATATCACTGTTTATAGACATACTGAACAAACAATGAGAAACAATGGTCTCATGATGTCTTGGAGAACGTGAAACAACTGCTGAACAAAGTTTTTGGAAAAGATTAAGAATTTGTTTACGAGTGTTGAACACTATTTTGTTTTAGGAATGATTCTTGTATGTTGTTGGAATTGTACTATGTATGTTGATGACGATGGTAAGACAGGCCATAAAGGCCTCGATTTGAGTGGTGATGATGAAGGATTATTTGCATGTAGGGAAAGAATGAAATGGAATATCTTTCAATTCGCAGTTTATGTCACAGGTTCTGTTCCCAGGATGAACATCATATGTTTTGGTGTGTGATGCTAAATCATAAATGATTTAAAGTGGCCATTGTTAGTGTTAAAACTGTTTTCACACTATCTCACACACATTCCTTTGTCCGTTCAGTGTCTATAGGATTTTTACGATGTTAGTCTGTAAGGTAAACAGAGTCTTATCTGGGCTCATAAATCTCTGCCTGGTATATCCTCTTGTCTAAACAGGAAAACGACTTTAGGTCAGCCTTTTGTGTGTGCGTGTTCGTGTGTGTGTGCGTGGACTGTATCATCCTGTGTGTATAAATACGTGTCTGCCACCTGCAATAAACTGAAGAGAGGAAACATTGCTACATTCTGTGTGCTGTGTATTTCTTCTTCCCTGAATTCAGAAAGGCACTACGGAGCATCACAGGTTGTATGGAAAATCTCTCCAAGTTTCGTTTTGGGCATGATAAAAATCTAACAATCAACTAGCATCAAAAACAAAAATAGAGAAAAGAAAGGTGTAGTTGTGTTATCACTTTGCCTTTCTGTCACCTTGCAATCTGTGTAAAATAGAGCAAATGCATTTCATACATCTTTTCACAAATGAGTTGTAGACTTGATACTGTCACTCTCAAGTCATGTTTAATATTGAGATGAGATCTGTATTTAATTTTCAGTTTAGCAACATCTAAAAAGTTTCAGAGATAAGATGTGGCAAAAGGAACAGAATAACACAAACCACAATTATATTTTCTTTAAGGCTGAATATTTGGTTTATTGCTCCTACCATTTACCTTTTTTGTCTGCTTGTGCTGAATAAATAAATCCTGCCGTTCATTGCGCCCCACCTGTCATATCTTTATTCTCCACTAGAGGGCCCACTCCTTGAGAACCACTGAGCTAGGCTAACTAGCCGGCTAACCAATCTTAGCTTTAATAGTCTTCATCCTCAGTCTAAATATTCTACATTTAGTGAGTTATAAACACAATATAAGTGTCTGACAATGTATTTGGTTTTGGTCAACTTTTAATCAAATATTCTAAGAAACTAGTTAACACAAAAACAGCACTAGCAAACCCGGCTAGCATGTGGCTAATGATGATGTCTCCTACACCATTAGCCGAAATGTCCATTTCTGCTTACTGCAACATTTCTGGAAATATAATCGCTCATTTATTCTTTATTTTTTTAGTCAAATTTAGAATAAACAGAGCTCTTGACTGATGTAGTGTGGAAAAGTCACGTGTCCCAATACATTTGGTCACACAGTGTAGATCAGACACAGGATGTAGAATCACTGAAAGCATTTTAAATGAGATTCATTGGTCTGTTTTGTGTACATGCAGAATTCAGGAGCATTTTTATTTTTTATCATATAGTTTTTATCATACAGTTTTGTATTAAAATAATATTTTTATAGTGTTTGTGATTTAAGTGCCTGCGATTTATGTGTCCAACTGGTGATGTGACCAGAGTGATGCTACAGAAAAGTTTCTATGACGTCATCATAAAAATTCTAGTATCTCCTTGACAACCATCAAACAAACACACAGAAGCAATAAAAGCAGCAGCAGAGACTGATAAACATTATAACTATTTATCTACTACTGACTATTAGGTACCTGATAAGTAGCTTTGTTTTATATATATATATATATATATATATATATATATATATATATATATATATATATATATATATATATATAGTTATTCTGAATACATTTTAGACTGGTTTTTTTTTGCTTTTCATTAACTTTATTTTTGTACTGAGAAATGTAGAAATGTAAGATCTTTTAAACCTGTATGTTTTACAATCTTTCAACATTTCAGAGTGGAAAGTGATTGTACTTTACTCATACTGATTTTTTTCTGCTTAAGACTGTAGATTTGGTGTTTTTTCTCTTGTTTATAACTGAGTTTTTTTGTTCGTTTGTTGTTTTTTTTAGATAAAATGAATTCCAGTATTTCATCACTGTATGTTGGTGATCTGCACCATGAAGTGACAGATAACATGCTGATGGAGAAATTCAGCTCTGTGGGCCACGTTCACTCCATCCATGTCTGCAGGAACCGGAACGCCGGCGTTTTAATCAGTTACGCCTACGTCAACTTTTACCAGCGAGCCGATGGTAATTAAATCCTCATTAAACCCCAATACACTATTTCTGCGTTTATACCAGTTTATTGTCCACTTAATACTCCAGGAGTAATTGCTGTTTTATTTTAATACTTTATTACATGAATATGGTCAGGTTTTCTGACTTAAAATTTGAGAGTGTTTTCTCCTCACCCATCTTTCCCCAGTATTTTTTACTGAAATGAATGACCTGTAATGAATTTTGTTTCCTCAGCTGAGCGAGCGTTGGCAACACTTAATTGTGAGCTCCTTATGGGGAAACCTATGAGAGTCATGTGGTCTCCGAGGAAATTCACCATGAGGAAAAGTGGCATCGAGAACTTGTTCAAACCTGCAAGCCTTTTTCTTAAACGCACCAACCAGTAACAGTCACTCGTTCCTCCACTTGCTTTCAGCTCAGGTTGGTGTGCAGCACGGCAGCACTTGGTGTCTAACAAAAGCCTCTATCACGTCCCTGGGGGGCCTCGAACCACCAACCTTTCAGTTAACAGCCGAACGCGCTGACCGATGGCACCACAGAGACTTTGGCATTGTTTTTTTGGTAATTTTGAAAGCTACATTGGCACATAAACATAAAAAAAATAAACCCTGTGTCTCTGATTGTATTACTCCCCATTCTACTGGATCCACTGCATGGAGTTTACTGGGTGGCACCTAAAATATCAGATCCCGGGAGATGCACAGGCTAAGACACACACACACACACACACACACACACACACACACACACACACACACACACACACACACACACACACACACACACACACAAACAAACAAACACACACACAGAAACCCTCACCACCACCGATAGATCAAACCACATACAGAAAATAATCTCCTGAAATGTTTAATTGGATTTAATAATAATAACAAAAATACAAATGCAATACCTGTGCCTTCTTTGCTAAAATATACATAATTTTGAAATATTATTTGTACCTTTGTGTGTTTGCATCTATTATATTTTATTATTTGACATCTTTGTAGTTTTTTCGGTAATCAAAAATAAAATTTTTATTGTTCATATAACAGTGACTCGTGAATTATTCTGTGAACCTGCAGCATCTTCTGTGTTGCCTGTTCAGAGTAAAAACAACCCTATGTATTCACAATTCAAGTTTCAGTGACATGTCAAATAATGTCACAGTTAAAGTATGTTTAAACCAACGTTATTTGCATGGGAGGATCATGGGAATATCTCTTGGGTTCAAACAAAGACGACTATTGTCACAGCCATTTGTTGGTCAAATTCACCACCATGAAGGATGCGTACCACAGTGACACTAAACCATTATTTACTCATGTATGGGTAGGATAGGAAAACATCTGGAATGTCAGAGGAAGAGTCATGGCATTTTGACATCAAGGGAAGATTTAGACAAACTTTTGATTTTCCACCAATAAGAACCAACGACCGTTAGCTTTTTAACACCCGAACAGGACTTGAAGGGTGAATCTCAGGAGTTTCTTGAAGCTTTCTCCACTTGTTTAATGTGCCTTTCTTGTAAGAACCCACCATGAAGGTTATCCCCTATTTCATGTCCAACAGCAGTATTCAAGAAGCTCCTTTGCCAATCTTTGTCCATAGTCTAACATATAGCATCAGCTTTTTGAAAACAAACTTGACATTTCATCACAGACCAAATGACTGACACTAAGTTCATTATTTCACTGTATAGTGTAACAGATTGTTTCCTGTACATATGAAAACTAACTCCTGAATCTTAATTACACCAACAATCAGGGACTTCAAAAGTGGAAAATGTCAGAGCCTGCAACGTGACCATCAGACTTAATTTGTCATTACAACCGTGACGAGAATCATGCAAAGCCAACTCTGTACCATGAGGCAGGTTCATGCAGCAACTCTGACCTTTTGGCACAACGTTAGCGCGTCTGACTGAATTTGTCCAAAGTGGTGTCTGTCTCATCAAATTAACGTTAGTACATTATAACCCTCCTATAACATGTTCCCAAGCTTTGTCAATTTGCTCTAGCTGACAAAAAATGATAACTCTAAAATAGAGACGTATTTATCACAACAACACAAAAGGGAGAAACAACAATGGACAAGGGCGTGGAACAAGAAGGAGAGAAGCACATCAACCAGGAGGATCACTTACAGCAGGAGGGGGAATCTGAACCCAAATAACGCTAACTGAAAGTTTGCAAAAGGCTTTGGACGCAGTGGAGAAGAAGGACCAAGAGAAAGAGACATCAGTGGACATACAACAGGACAGAGACTCATGGACTCAAATGGAGTTGACATACAGCCTGCAAAATGACCTGAACACAATGGAATCCGACCATCCAGCATGTAAGGAACAAGCAACAGGAATAAAAGATGAAAAGGGAAAAGAAAAAAGGAGGACAAACAAGTGAAACCAACGAAAAGAATGAGGTCAGTAAAGGCAATATCTAATGTAGAGGTTGCCAGAAAGAAAGTCCTTAAAAAAGACATGATAAAGACTGAAAACAGGTTTGACTCGCTAAAGGACTTGGAGGAGATGAACTGAGATGATCAGTCAAAGAGAAAATTAAAATGTATTTTTATTTTAAAACTGTTATGGATTATAAATTGATATCCTTCTAAAAGTTGCTAAGTAACACCGTGACATCATTGTGCGATGACGTCGTTTCGTCGTTGAAGTGCAAGACTGCGTATTTATGTTACAAAGTATATAGAAAATGTAGTACTGTACAGAGTCTCTGTATTTTCTGAGCAGCGCTGCAGCGCCCCCTGTCACCAAACAGGTGAACACTTCCCAAGGAAGAACAATCAATCCATCAGTGTATCGTTCAAGGCTGGTCAGGGAACATTGATGGATACAGATAAGACACTATACAGTGCATTTAAAGAAAACATTCACTTGTTTTGAGGTCAGTGTTACTCTGATATAATTTTTTTATTTTTTTTAGAACGATCACAAAAACACAATGAAATTTCTCAAATTGTCGGGTAATCTCAGCAAAAATATAATTATAAATATTGTTTGTATGTGTTATGTTCTAAAATAGATTAAATTTAAAAAAGGTGCATATGACATACATACATATTAGGTCTAAACATCAAGCATCGATTTTAGATGCATCTTCAATGGAATGAATTTGTGTAGGCAGAACACATCAATAAAAAGGAACTACATACCTGTTTTTACTAACGAGCCTTACTCCCTTTCCACTTGGTCTCCTGAACACACAACATATGTACCTTTCTCCTCTCCATCATATCAGCTACCTCTCTCCCTTTACCAGTAATAGTAACTGGGACCGGCACTAAGAGTGCACTGGCTTGTGCAACCCTATTGGCTGGGTTTTTCCTATCGATCTGTCTAATTTATATATCCATCTTCCTGCTAGTCTGTATTAACAGTTTTTTTCTGGCTGTTTTTCTGTCTGTCTTTCCCACTAATAGGTAACCATCTACTTGTTTATTCTGTATGTCTGTGTTTGAAAGACAAAGGAGAAAAATTATTTTATTGTTGTTTTGATTTCTAATGAAAAAAAAGGCACTGTCAGAAGTGGGATTTGAACCTACGCCTCCATGTGGAGACCAGAACACTCAGTTTCCTGGAAGGTACAGAACCTTGAGTCTGGCGTCTTAGACCGCTCGCCATCCTGACATACAAGCATGTGTTTCTTATCCCCTCAGTGGCTGATAAAACTATTTTTTTAAGTTTCTGTCTACTTGTTTGTCTTCTCTATCCTTCTATTTGTGTGTTTCTTATCTATCTACGTCACTCTTATCTGGTTTTCTGTCTGAATGCATATATATACCTGCTCATCTTTCCTATCAATCTATTGATCTGTCTAATTTATATATCCATCTGCCTGCTTGTCTGTTTTAACAGATTGTTTCTGTCTGTCTTTCCCACTATTAGGTAACCATCTTTGTTCTGTATGTCTGTGTTTGAAAGACAAAGGAGAATTATTTTCATATTTTTGTTTTGGTTTCTAATAAAAATAAAGTTACTGTCAGAAGTGGGATTTAAACCCATGCCTCCATGTGAAGACCAGAACACTCAGTTTCCTGAAATGTATTGAACTTTAAGTTTGGTACCTTTTGAATATTACACTGTTTGTTTGTCTATCTGTCTGTCCACCAGGCCATCTATTTGTCTGCCTTTTTGTCTATCTATCTGCCTGTCAGGCTTATATTGTTTTCTGAATGCCTATCTGACTGCTTGTCTTTCCTAACTACCATGATGTCTGTCTGTCTATCTATCTATCTATCTATCTATCTATCTATCTATCTATCTATCTATCTATCTATCTATCTATCTATCTATCTATCTATCTATCTATCTATCTATCTATCTATCTATCCATCCATCCATCCATCCATCCATCCATCCATCCATCCATCCATCCATCCATCCATTCGCCTGCTTGTCTGAATTAACTGTTTTTTTCCTCTCTGTCTCTCTGTCTGTCTGTCTGTCTGTCTGTCTGTCTGTCTGTCTGTCTGTCTGTCTGTCTGTCTTACCCACTATGGTTCTCCAGTGTTCTGTATTGTTGAAAGATTTATGATCAAACTCTTGATGTCACCCAATTGAGGATGTGTTCCCCTTTTGAGTCTGGTTCTTCTCAAGGTTTTTTCCTCATAATATCTAATGGAGTTTTTCCTTGCCACAGTCGCCACGGCTGCTCATCAGGGATAAATACACACAGTTTACCTTGACTGTTGATTTCTGTAAAGCTGCTTTGAGACAATGTCTGTTGTAAAAAGCGTTATAGAAATAAATTTGACTTGACTTGACTTGTTTAATATGAATTGTGTGTTGACATGACGTCTCTCCTGAAGGTTGTCGGGTTACGAGATGGAGACAAAAGGGTATGAATGCGTCCAATTTAAATCTCAAGAGGCGGCGGATTCGGCGAAAGAGAATCTTGACGGCAAACTTTTTAACAGCTATAAAGTGTAATCTATTATTATAAAGGGTGGGTTTGGTCATCTGAGGGGATTTCAGTCAGCATAAGGGGGTAATTTTGCTTGTGTCGGCATAAAGACTAACAGCAGTGTCTCTGTTGTGTTACAGCTCCATCAACACTTTAATCTCATAAGGAGCATGAAACTGAGAGGAACCACCACAACCAGAGTCCACTCATACACACATTTCCAGTCCCGTTTTGTGTGTAGCAGATTTGGTGGTGTCACTACAATGAACAGAAAGCTTTATGATCTAAGCATGTCACTGCAATAGCTGTCCTCACCCAACGTGGGGCACAAACCCATGACCCTGAGATTAAGAATCTCATGCTCTACCGACTGAGACAACCAGACACACACAGTAGCGATTTCAGCGGGTTAATAAGGACGACCAGATTCGGCGGTGCTCGTCAGAAAGGTGTCACCAAGATGAATAGAAACCTTTGCCATCTCAGTGCGCCAGTGCAAAAGCTTTTTATTGGCTAATGTGGGGAAGGAATTAAATACGCTGAGATTAAGAAACTAGCACATCATTTAATTCTCCATGTCACATGGACTTCATGCAAAACACACGCCGGCTACTGACTGGCAGTTTAGGAACAACCAGTGCAGAATGTGGTTTATCCAAACCACTAAAGGAGACTCCAAAGAGAGGTCTCTGTGCCGCAATCAATTACTGCAATGGCCTGTTATCCATAATGTCAGTAGTTCAAACCCATCCAGACCTGCGGTGGCTTTAGTTAGACTCTAAAGTGCTGCTGAGCTTCATGATCATCTCCACTGAACATAAGCGGAGGACTGAGTGATTGTTGCTGGCAGGTGGTGCATCTGGGAAAAATGCTTTAAGGGGTTGTTCCTCGAGTCAGTGCAGTTTGGAAAGTGTTTGCAAAAATGATGTTTGACGTCTGATTTTCTGACTGAGAGCTCGCCGTCCTGTTCTGCAAAAGTGAGGTTTTTAATGTGCTGACACGTGTAGTTACGTTCCTGTTGAAAAACGATATATAAAATATAAAAGACAATATCTGCTGCTGTGATGGCCCGAGAGGTAAAGGCATTAGACTCGAAATCTAATGTGGTTTTAGCTCTCAGTAAATGTGTTGTATAGACCCACTTTTTGCTAAGGGTATGATGGAGTTCAAGAGGAAGTGAACCCTGTATAGCAATTATGTTGGAAACTGGATTATCTGCACTTCTTTTGTGCTTAAAGAATTGTGCTGTGCTCAGCAGGAAAACTCAATGGAACTCAAACTGTCTTGTGTTTAATGGTGAGAAAAGTGCCAAAGTCTGTCAAAGACACTTTCAATTCTAAATGTTTCTTTTTAGGTGAAATTGTAGACAAGTCAAGACATTGCAGCAAAGTTCATCACTGCTGTGATGGCGAGTGGTTAATGCGTTGGACTTAAAATCCAATGGGGTTTCCCCACGCAGGGTTAAATCCTGCTCACAGCGTTTCATCAATGTGTAATAGTGATTTATTTTTAAGTCTTTACTGTGTGAAGTGAACGATGTACAGAAGTGTTCAAGAGGAGGAAGTCCATTAGAACTCACATTACCCTTATTAGGAAACATGATTCATCTTGTGCTTTCTAAAAGATCGAAAAGGTTCAGAAAGATCTTTTTAAACTTCTTGGACGTTGCTGCCACCAAGTCTTACATAATACACACATGGCAACAAGAACTATATACGGTGTCTATAGAACAACATGTTGCAGAGCTCTGAGCTGTTGGACATTTCAGACAGATTTACTACAGAATTACATTTTTTATAAATAGGTTAATTACACAAGTGTCCATTAGGTGGCAATGTGTCCTCTATTCCTTCCCCATGACAGACTCATAGATTAAAGACACAGAAAAAGAAAAAGATGAAGAAGAAGAAGTGTAAAATTACTGGGTTTAAACTACTCAGCAAGTTAAAAAACAAACAATATTCAATACATGCACAGCTTTGAATCTCTGTTTCAGTGTGTTTTTCACAAAATACAATTCAGAATGATTCCAGAATTAATTTGATGACAGCAGCACAATCTCTTTTCTTTGAAGTCAGTGTCATTGCCTAGTTTTAAGAACTGCTGAAAACTAATAAACTGATAAGGTGAATGTGTTTATTTACGTTATGTAGGACATTTGGAGCATTAATTCAGAATTTTTAGGAAGTGCAGTATTCAGATGAGGCAAGAAATCTAACATCATGACTTTTTAATGAGACTTAATATAATGCCCAAGTGGTGATGGTGTTGGTTTTAAAATCTAACAAGGTTTCTGTGTGCAGCATTAAAGACTTCTTACCATGTGTCAACTCCAGAGTGTCAATAGTTCAGTTGCTGTTGCTTCTTCTGCTGAGTTAATTATTGTAGTTCTGTTTAGGGCTTAAATTGGGCAGAGATCTGCTGCTGCGATGGCCGTGTGATGAAGGTGTTGGAAGTGAATTTCAAAAGGGCTATTTTGATATTTTGACTGAGGGCTCGTCACCCTGTTTGACAAACAAATTGATTTTTAGCATGTGCTGTCACGTGACCACACACACGGCCGAGATTTAGTGATTACCAGCGGATTAACCAAAACTGAACAGATTCTGAGGCGTCAACAACGAACACAAAACTTTGTCGTCTCAGCGCGGGGTCCAAAAGGGGTCCACACCCACATGGGGCTCGAACCCACGACCCTGAGATTAGAAGTCTCATGCTCTAGTGACTGAGCTAACCGGCACGTAGTCTGTTCCGCCCTGTTCCATGAAAGCACTCAGCCAATGGCACGAGTTTGTCCATCTTTTATTCTCCAGGCGTTCAACTGTAGTCCACAGCACGTATATTCTCTGGAATGAGACTTTGAGGAAACTGAACTAGGTAAAATTAACTACATAACAAACCACATTAACCACAATAGACTTGTGCATATTTTCCTGTATTTTATTGTCTATTATGGTGTTGTTATGGTTGTTGTTATGATCTTTGGTGATCATGATGTACTAATATATTGCAGCACTTCATGTGTTACTGTATTTTACAATGAACTGCATTAACACAAAGAACAGATCATTAGAAAGAACTTTTTTGCGTGTGATTTTGTGTATTAATGTTTTTTGTCGCATGTAAGTTGTACATTTTCAAGCTACAATCTCTTATTATATGCTGCGTTAACGACATAAACAACAACAGATTCATGTTTCTTAAAAACATTCTCATACGTGCATTACATTTACATTAATGAGTTTTTTTTGTGAGCTGTGCAGTATATTGCCTCACATGCTGTCATCTTTAGGCTTTAGGGGACGATGAATGGACGTCTCATCTACGGCGGTAGAGGACGATGAGTGGACGTCTCGTCTGTGGCGGTAGAGGATGATGAGTGGACGTCTCGTCTGTGGTGGTAGGGGATGATGAGTGGTTGTCTCGTCTGCGGCGGTAGAGGATGATGAGTGGACGTCTCGTCTGTGGTGGTAGAGGATGATGAGTGGATGTCTCGTCTGGGGCGGCAGTAGCGGATGATGAGTGGATGTCTCGTCTGCGGCGGTGGAGGACGACAAGTGGACGTTTCATCTGCGGCGGTAGAGGATGATGAGTGGACGTCTCGTCTGTGGCGGTAGAGGACGATGATTGGACGTCTCGTCTGTGGCGGTAGAGGACGATGAGTGGACGTCTTGTCTGTGGCGGTAGAGGACGATGAGTGGACGTCTCGTCTGCGGCGGTTTGGCAGCACTGGGGTTATTCTCTGAAGCTGGAAACACACTGCTCCCCATCAGAAGGAATGGTTTAATCTGTTACATAAGGTTTGTGCTGACAAAAATGTATAATAGAAGATGATTAAACACATTTCCCATAACCTAAAGGTCTTTATTTGTACAGAGTGAGAAATGTCCAATGCAGGTCTACGGCCAGTCGAAACTTTTCGGTGGACCACAGAAACGTCTTTGTGGATTCCACCCTCCTAAAGTGTTCATTTCAGACTTTCAGGTAATCCTCTCTTTCATGTCACGTCACTGTGAACCTGCACAACTATATTTGTGACCAAACTCATGTGCTTTAAATGTCCTCTGCTGTGGGATGCAGTAATAGTTGTTGCAATATTTATTTTTATTTACAAAATCTCATTAAAGTGATGTTTATGTAACAAATGCACTGAAAGAAAGACAGACAGGCAAAAGTTGCGGAGCTTCTTTATTTTTCTTTGTTTTCATGCTGGCGTTTTTTTTTCCTAGTTCTCACACCAGGGTTCACCCACACACTCACGGTTCGGGACGCCTTTCCTTCTTCACGTTTGCTGGCAGTTCCCCCGAATCGGCACACGCTCCTTCGGCGTCTGCCAGTCTCACTTGCGGATCGGCGTGCTTTCTCTCTTTAGCACTCGAGTTTCCTCGTGGACCGACCAGCCTTTTCTTTGCATCCACCGGAGTTTACTTTACAGCCCACGCGTCTTCCACCGGCACCCGTCCATGTTTATTTCCTGTTCAGCTACCTTCCGCTCGTCTCTCTGCTTGGTGTCTCTCTCGGAGGTTCGCGTGTTTCTCCTCTTTATTGGGGTCACCAGACTAAAACAGAGCACTGATTAGTCTCATCAGCTGCAGGTGTTTCTTACTGCTCGTTCCGTCCGGCTCCGCCTCCACTCGCGCACGCTGCTACAGTGTACATCCCTAATCATATATAACAATGTCTGCTTTATCAATTCCCATGTCTCCTCCAGTGATCAAATAGTGGAAGCACTGAGATCATTGTAAAAGACTTTGGATTTTGCTCAAGTGTGTTAAAGTGTGTTATATTTATAGATCTTCATATCACTTGACTTCTGCCCTCAGACTCTCACTAGTGTACAGAGATGATTGTAGATTAAACATATTAATGTGTGAATGTTAGATTTTTCTTCTTATTTAGATCTGTAAAAAATACCAAGACTAAAAGGTGAATAAAACCTGTTTTCCACACTCTTTATTGTTCTTTTACCAGGTCGTAAGTGTTCCACCTGCTGCAAGTGTTCCACCTGCTTTACTCCACTCCTACTGCTGTAGCGCCCCCTACCTCCACCCCCACCATTATACAGCCTGCACTTACATTATCACTGCTCATTCATTATTTTCATATTTCAGTATTTACTCCACACGCAATTATCTCTGGAACGTCCCCAAAGCCTTTTATAGTCATATTGTCTTTTATTGGATAGAAGATTATTTGTGTTTTCTTCAAAAGGGAAATCAGATCTTTACATTTCCAGCACATGTATGATTTTACATGAATGTCAGTCTGTTCTGTCGCCTCTCTTTTTTAGTCTACAAAGTCACGGTTTGGTGGATCCTTCAGCAACAATTCAGCAGCCAAACCTAATGTAAATGTACCAATGCAGATTCATGTAATTTAAAAAGATCTTCATATGTCATTATCATCATCATTATTATGCTTAAGTTCATAATATACAATATGTGTCTTTACAGCCTGGTAGTCAAAGTTCATCTGCATTCAGTCCTTCATCTGCATTCAGTCCTTCATCTGCATCCAGACCTTCATCTGCATTAATGATTCTGTTTTTGTGGATTTAATATTTGTATCTATTGTTGTTTATTATTTGGTTGTTTTTTTAAACCCACTTTGGAAATGTTTAATCATAAATGTTTATATTTGTTGTTAAAAACCCCTCACTAATATGTACATAATTTGTAAATAGTATTTGTATCTTTGTGTGTTTGCATTATTATATTTTATCATGTGACATTTTTGTAGCATTTTCAGTAATTATAATGTTTTATTGTTCATAGAACAGTGACTCGTGAATTATTCTGTGAACCTGCTGAACCCATTATCATCTTCATTATTATTATTATCATTACTGTTATTAATATTAAGTGGAATAAAAAAATATATAACATTAATTATACATATAATGAAAGAGACTTTTGATAAAATAAGTGTTAAAGTTAACTCCCAGGTTCCCTGGTGGTCTAGTGGTTAGGATGCGGCGCTCTCACTGCTGTGGTCCGGGTTCGATCCCCGGTCAGGGAACCAACCCCAGCCCCTCTTAGTGCCGGTCCCAAGCCCGGATAAATGTGAAGGGTTGCGTTAGGAAGGGCATCCAGCGTAAAAACGTGCCAAATCAAACATGTGGATGATCCGCTGTGGCGCCCCCTAATGGGAGAAGGCGAAAGAAATTAATATTAAATATAGTGTTAAAATTAAATAAGTACATTAAGAAAACAATGCATACATTTTAAGCACATACTTTATTGCAATTTCCAGCAAAAATATTACAGCACACAGTGACAAGTGATTTATTTTCATTCACATGAAAAGAAAAAATTGAAAGAAATGAGAATAAATAAAAACTGCTGAAATTTAAGAAAGGAAAAAAAAACTATGTTTAAACTTTTTTTCTGCTTTTGTCTGGTTTTATATTGTGAGGAAAAGAAACACTGAGTTTTGCACTTACAAAGAAATAATCAGTTAAAGAGTGGTGCCATGTGGCCTCCATGAAGCCGAGGTTCTGTCATCACTGCAAAGTTGATGGATTTCCTATAACAACATCCACATTCACACACATTCAGACATTTCTGAAGACTGAGCAAGAATTCAGAGAGACAAAAACATACTAAAGGAGAACAAATACACAAAATATTAATAATTGGGGGTGTGAAAAAAAGAAGATATATATAATCCCAAAACAACAGCCTGCCTGGTTACAGTTTATATCTCATTAGCATGAGACGCCACCACGGGATTCGAACCGCGACTTTGTCCAGCAATGAGCACTGCAACCAGATACGTAACCACTAGGCTACGTACAGGCCGGACAAAAGAACAGTTTAAATACCACTTAAAAACTACATCTCTGTACAAGTCCCGCCCCTTTTCACAGTTGATTGGTTGGCGCTATAAGGGAAAAAAGGCAATATTCTTTTCCTTTTGTTTACGTTAAATGAAATAATACAAACAAATACACAAATAAATTTATATATTCGCCGCAGAGGCAAAAAAAAGAAGAAAAAAACACATCAGGAAGTTATAAACGACCACGTGACCACTAGGGCCGAGTGATGGCGCTATATACTCTGTACAAGTCCCGCCCCTTCCCTCGGATGATTGGCTAGCACTGAAAGCAAACCCTGCGTTGATTAGTCTGTTCACATACATAATTCATAGACTTGCAGGAAAAAGCTGATAAATTTGACTAAAAAATAAAGAATAAAAGAGAGATAATATTTCCAGAAATGTTGCAGTGAGCAGAAACTGACATTTCGGCTAATAGTATCGGAGACATCATCATTAGCCTCATGCTAACCGGGTTTGCTAGCGCTGTTTTTGTGTTAACTAGTTTTTTAGAATATCTGACTAAAATCTGACCAAAAAGAATACATTCTATTTTACATTATTATGATACGTATATTTTATTTATAGCTCACTAAATGTACAATATTTAGACTGAGGATGAAAACGATTGAAGCTAAGATTAATTAGCCGGCTAGTTAGCCTAGCTCAGTGGATCTCAAAGTGTGGGACGCGGCCCTCTAGTGGGGAATAAAGACATGACAGGTGGGGCGCAATGAACGGCAGGATATATTTATTTATTTGTTCTTCATTAATGATTTTCACTATTAATAAAGTTCATGCACTCAAAGCAACACAAATAAACAATATGGTACAAGTCACTTATACTACATACACACATTGTATAGTCCTTACAGAAATCGGGCTGACCCAATCACATCTTCAATCATCTCCCCTTTTGGGCTCTGTGTGAGCTTGCTGCATCAGATGAAGGTCATAATTAGTTTTAGGATTCATCAGTGTGGATTAGAGTTTTATTGTAATTAATAAATTACACTTTTTAAAAAAATAAATTTTTAATGTGTAAATTCTCACTCTTTTCTACCTGTTATTATATGGCTTTAGTGCTTTTATGAAATAGGAGTTCATTTACATAATCAACGGTGTGCAAAGATGAGATGTGTTTGTGATCGTATGTTGTGGGCCGATCTGGACCAAAATGCCAGAGCTGGATTTTTTGTCCCAGTCCAGTTCTGCTTGGATCCTTCTCAGATAGTTTCCATATCTGTAAAGAGAACAGCAATAAGTTTCATTTCACACACTGACTCTGTGGACATGTAGGGGTGTGTGTACCTTTTTCTCTTTGCATGGTGGATGTGTGTGTGTTCTTCTGTAGGACGGTCCAAGTATGTACCTGCTGCATGTGGCTGGACCTGAAAAGAAGTACAGATAAATGTAATGAGGGCGAGTGTGAGTGTTTTCCTGGACAAAAGAAAGTTCAGGCTTCCAAGTCTTTCTTCTTTCATTGTGAATGAATCAGTGAATGAAACTAACTGTCTTCACTCTAAATCATTTCCTGCATGTTCATGGGACACTGTACTGTAGCGGTGTGTAAGTGTGTGTCACCTTGTCTCATCTCTCTGATCTCATCCTGATAATGCTGTCCGATTTGTTGCAACTGCCTGATATACTCTTACACACACACACACACACACACACACACACACACACACACACACACACACACACACACACACACTTCTGCAAGGATGAGCCCCTTTTCAGCTTTTAATTCATCCCTCTTGTATTTAGAAGACAGTCAGAGACACCGGTTGTCCCTGTATTCTGTCTTGTGCTGCTTGTTGAGGTGCAGCGACTCTCTCATTGAGGAATCTGGACCATTCTGCATCTGCTGTACTTGACCTCAGACCCTGCATTTAAACAAAGTGAAGTAAGATTTCACATTAAAAACAAGTATTTACGTATTTTCAGACCTTTCTGAGTTAGTTTAGTTAGCTTCTATTTACACAGTGTGTGTGTGTGTGTCGCTATTAGTCAATTATATTTATACCCTCACCATCATTAGACTTTACAACAACAACAACAACAAAAATTCAATCCATATCTGATACCAGTTTGTAGATCTCTGGACTGAACACCACATCCTTCCTCTTCTTCTCCTCTGCCTCGATCAAAGATTCCTGAAAGTGCACTGACCAAATGCTGTCAGAATTTTTGTCTTTTACACACACATTCAGACATTTCTGAAGACTGAGCAAGAATTCAGAGAGACAAAAACATACTAAAGGAGAAGAACAAATACATCAGTTCTGCACAAAGCCTGAGAATTTGAAAACAAGATATACACAAATAAATAAATCATATTATATAAATATATTACATCTTTAATACATTATTAAAATACATACTTTGTAACCTGTCTGGTTAAAAGAGCCCAAAGCTACAAAAAAGAAAAAAAAACAAATTTGATATTTAAACTACATTCAAAAATACATTAATACTTAAAAAAAGATACACAAAGAAATAAATAATTGTGGGTGGGAAAAAAATAATATATATAATCCCAAAACAACAGCCTGCCTGGTTGCAGTTTATATTTCATTAGCATGAGACGCCACCACGGGATTCGAACCGCGACTTTGTCCCGCAATGAGCACTGCAACCAGATACGTAACCACTAGGCTACGTACAGGCTAAACAAAAAAAAAAAGAGCTCAATCACAGCTTAAGAACTACAGCTCTGTACAAGTCCCGCCCCTTTTCACAGTTGATTGGTTGGTGCTATAAGAAAAAAAAAAAATAATAATTTTTCCAACTCAAATTTAAAACATAACAAAATTTTCATCTACCATATTAGGGTCAACTGTTCTGATCTGTTTATATAAATACAGTGTATGAAATATTTGAGTTTGGTCCGGGTCGGGACTCAATACACGTCTCTTCATAATCACCTGCTCTCACATTCTCTCTCTTTCCCCCGACCCGGACTACCTTTTAACGTGTTCATTATTTAGTAGTGATGGGAAGTCTGATTCTTATTTGCAAATCAGTTCTTTCGTACAGTTTGTTTCAAAGAACTGGTTAAAAAAACCGGTTCACCAGTTCTTTTACATCATGATGTCATGCATATCCAAATATCATCTCGGTGGATAAACATACACACTAAACACATTTAAATAAAGTCATGTCTATTGCATGAGGGCTTATAGCTTATCTGTTTAAATTAAATCATCATCTTAGAAATGTTCCTTACATTTACGTTTTGCACTAAATCACCCAATACAGGCACTGATGTGCAAAATGTTGATGTTTTAAGTTGTTAGTAAGTCCTCAGTTCACCTGTGCTCATATATCAGCAGCGCAGCACCAGCCTTTACAGTATGTCGAACGCATCTGATTCAAAGTCCAAAAAGTGTGTGTGTGTGTGTGTGTGTGTGTGTGTGTGTGTGTGTGTGTGTGTGTGTGTGTGTGTGTGTGTGTGTAGGTATCGTTGTTATATGTCGGACGTGTCGGTTTTTGATTCTGTGTACTGGAGATTCAAAAACTAGCAACCAGTATAAGAACCGAGTCTCGAGAACCGCGGTACCAGCATGTGTACTGTTTGGTTAACCGCTCATGCTACGTGTTAACAGCTCATGATCGTTCTCAGTATGTCGGACGTTTCCGATAGAAACGGTTCCTGATCCAGTACTGGTGACTCGAGAACAGCAGTATGTGTGCTGCTCGGAATCGGCAGGTATGCGCATGCTCATTGATAATCACTTGTTCAGCAGCATGTTTCAGTTTAATGTGTGTACTGTTGGAGAAACTAGAGAAGAACCCCATTCTCAGGGATTTTGATTTATTTTGCGTCGGATAGACGGTCATACACATTCAAAAGTGAGTAACTTGAGTAATTTTGTTGATTGGTGCTGATTTGAGACGCGAACTGTTTTGAACGATTCAGTCCGATTTGGTGAACTGGTTCGACCGGTTCACCAAAAAGAACCAGTTCAAATGAACGATTCATTCACAAACCGGCCATCACTATTATTTAACCCAGACTTCCTTTTAATGTGTTCATTACTTGACCCGGACTACCCTTTAATGTGTTTTATTTTTTAACACTGACCTGTTTGTATGTATATGTATATGTAATATATCATTAGATAGATAGATAGATATAGACAGACAGATACACATATATACCTTATTGAGAGAGTGTTAGATTTTTATCATGCCCAAAACGAAACTTGGAGAGATTTTCCATACAAACTGTGATGCTCCGTAGTGCCTTTCTGATATCAGGGAAGAAGAAATACCCAGCACACAGAATGTAGCAATGTTTCCTCTCTTCAGTTTATTGCAGGTGGCAGACACGTATTTATACACACAGGATGATACAGTCCACGCACACACACACGAACACGCACACACAAAAGGCTGACCTTAAGTGTTTCCTGTTTAGACAAGAGGATATACCAGTCAGAGATTTATGAGCCCAGATAAGACTCTCTGTTTACCTTACAGACTAACATCCTATAGACACTGAACGGACAAAGAAAATGTGTGTGAGATAGTGTGAAAACAGTTTTAACACTAACAATGGCCACTTTAAATCATTTATGATTTAGCATCACACACCAAAACATAGGCTGTTCATCCTGGGAACAAAAACTGCGAATTGAAAGAAAAAGACAAACAAAAACATACAGATTCCATTTCATTCTTTCCCTACATGCAAATAATCCTTCATCATCACCACTCAAATCGAGGCCTTTATGGCCTGTCTTACCATCGTCATCAACATACATAGTACAATTCCAACAACTTACAAGAATCATTCCTAAAACAAAATAGTGTTTAACACTCGTTAACAAATTCTTAATCTTTTCCAAAAACTTTGTTCAGCAGTTGTTTCATGTTCTCCAAGACATCATGAGACCATTGTTTCTCATTGTTTGTTCAGTATATCTATAATCAGTGATATAAGGTATACATAACAGTTTCTTCTCTGAATAATGTATTCAAAGAGAATAAAAAAATTCGAAGTCTAGTTACATCTATGCACATATAGTTATAGAATTTAGACCTAGAGCGGGTATCAGGGTAAGCTAAAATAAACAGTCAAGTGAGTTAGATCTTCACCCCGGAGGTGGCCCCCTTTCTACTATAAAGAAAAGATCTTTCCGTGGGCTCTCAACTGTTTCAGCCCTGAAAACTCACTTAGGTAGGCTTCTTAGGCCAACAGATCAATTAGTGCATAGATTAAATAGGTGCTGTTTTGATCCTGCTTGCGTGTATCCACTGTGGCTGATAATCAGTCAGAACTCCAGTTCTGGTTACAGCTAGAACAGTCGCTGGACCCAGATACTTCGGTTCACCGACCTTGATGGGCTTTAGACTTCTTATCAGGACCTGCTGATTAGGCACAAAAGGGTGTGTGGGCTTATCTGTGGGCAGAGGAAGAGTTAGTGAAACATCAGCACTGATAGAATTCAATTTCTCAACCAGGGCAGAAACGTAGTCGTCCACCATCACTTCCAGGTTACCTAAGAAAGAAATGCCAGTGCGTCTCCTGACCCATGGGGTCATGAAAGGTTAGAACATAAAACTTTCAAAGGATTAGTTTTGTTAGAGATAGGGTTAGTTTTGTTAAAGATAGGGTTATTTTCATTTCTGTGAGTACTACCGGGAGAACAACAGTCCAATTTTGGCCTGTTTTAATGCAGGCTTTAGTAACACGCTAACTGGTTCTGTTTGTTCTCTCTACCACTCCAGCTGACTGTGGGTGATAGGGAATATTAAAATAACAATCAATTGCTAAACTTTTAGCCAAAAGTTGCCTTACCTTCGAAGCAAAAGGTGTGCCGTTATCAATTTCAATCACACTAGGAATACCAAACCTAGAGATGATCTCTTTTGTTAATATTTTGATAACCATTTTAACATTCTCTGTCACGCATGCAAATGCTTCTGGCCACTTAGTGAATCTGTCAACTATAACCAACAGGTATCTCAAATTTCCTACAGGTGGCATATGTGTAAAATCTATGGCCACTTTGGCAGGGAGTTGAACAGCTTTTAATAAGTCGCCTATGAGATTAAAATGTGCTATGGGCATTCCATCAGCTGTTTTAAAGTCTCTTTGCTTCCATGTTTCAGCAAAATCATGCACAACACCATAAGCATACTTAGAATCAGTGTATAAAGTCACTACTTTACCTTCAGACAACTGACATGATCTTGTAAGTGCGACCAACTCTGCAGCTTATGCTGATATGTATGGTAATGATTTAGCTTTAACTATTACATCAGGTAATCTTACAAACGCATATCCACATAAATACACACTAGAAGGTTTTATACATGAACATCTACATATAAGCAATCCCCCTCTACCAATATCGTCTAGCAGATCACGCAGAGCTACTACAGCTGAATGCGGCTGAGAAGAAGGCTTAATAGTTACAATTTTCGTTACCAAGAGTGTAGTTTCATAACCAGATCTACGTTGTGCTGTTACATGTTGTTTGTCGAGGTTGTATAAATTAGCTGTTACCTGATTTGAGGTGTACAGTATTAAAGGATGTGACAGCACCGTTTTCTCAGCATCCCGGACCATCAGAGCCGCAGCAGCCACTGCACGCAAGCACGAAGGCAACCCTTGTGCTATATTGTCTAAAGATTTGGAAAGATATGCAACAGGGCGATATCTGTCACCGTGTTCCTGGGCTAGGATCCCCGCAGCCGTACCACCACATTCGTGCACATAAAGGTGAAAAGGCTTAGCATAATTCGGAAGACCTAGAGCCGGGGCAGACTGTATAGCCTTCTTGAGGGCAGCGAAACTGTCAGTCATTTCATGAGTCCGCAGAATGAGATGTGATGGAGGAGCTCTGTGATCAATAGCACTACGCAAAACTTTATCGTGCTGTGCGCAGTCAGGGATCCATGCTCGGCAGTAGTTCACCAGTCCCAAGAAGCTCTGCATCTGTTTCACAGTCAGAGGTCTTGAAAACCTAGTCACAAGCTGTACTCGGTCCTGTGACAAGGATGTCACCTGCGTATTGAAGAATGCAGGTGTTTCCGGCAGGTGTATATCAGCCAAAGTTCAGTGCACTACAGCGGAGAATACGGCTGGCGAGTCAACAAAGCGTTGAGGAAGACGTGTCCAGGTGAATTGACGTCCCCTATAGGTAAAAGCGAAAAGCGGCTGTGTCTCTGATGCCAAAGGGACACTGAAAAAAGCAGAACAAAGATCAATCACAGTAAAAAATCCGTGAGTCGCTGGTATAGAGTTAACAATGGTAGCTACATCGGGCACCAAAGGAGCTAACGGAATAACTAATTTATTAATCTCACGTAAATCTTGTGTTAGTCTCCAGCATTTTTTAATCTGCCTTTAAAACGGGATTAATCGGTGTGTTATACGGTAAATGTGTCTCGATCAAAACACCTTGTGACAATAAATTGTCAATAACTGGAGCAATGCCAACATTCTTTACTTTCGACAATGGATATTGTTTAACAAAAACGGATGGTGTGTTTTCATGAGTGGATGATACGGTTTTACCTGGATTAAACCTGCCTCTTCTTTGTGAGAGGCCCATAATTTAGGGTTAACTTCACCTCAATTTGGTTCATCAGGCAGGACTTCTGTACTACCCTGAAATAAATCTTCCGGATGTGGCTGTGGCTCAGTTAAGAGCATGAGGACAGAAGGAAAAGACAGTGAGACATTGGTTAAAAAAAAAAATTTCCATTCCCATTTTGTGCATCATATCTCTTCCTAAAAGGTTTAAAGGCGAGTTTGCAATTATTGTAAAGCTATGATATAAATTTGTACCAGTCGGTGTCACCACAGGCAAAAGGTGAGTTACAGGACATGAAATTGGAACTCTATCTATTCCCTAATAGATGAACTTCCCCTTTTTCCTAGGACCTCCTCCGTGAGTTTAGTGCTGAGGCTGGAATGCACCACTTCCTGTTGCAGTGCAGAGCATAAAGGGTTAACTTAACCTGAAGCATAGCAGAAACCTCTAGCAGCATCTAAATCTCTAGGAAAAAGTATCTAGATGTGACACAATTTCACTCCATAATGCCAAATGATCTAAATAAGGATTAGTCCAAAAACCAGCACAATTCCTATACACAAAATCTTTGGGATTTTCTTCCGGCAGTAAGCGAGAAATGTTATGACCCAAAGTCTTTACACAGAACTAAGAACAGACAAACCACACTTAATACACAGACAACACACACAACACATAACATTCAGACAATACAGCTGCGCAGGCACCAGGGAGATCGCAGTCTTCAGACAAAAAAGGTAATCCAGTCTCTCCAATTGGATCACAAATTTTGTAAGGTAGGAGAAAAAAATAGACTTTAAAGCCAAAACAAGATTAAAGTCTTTTGAAAAATTTTAAAGTCTTTTCAAAATGTCCGTTTTTCTTTAGTTCCTTTTCTCTTTTCTCCCTTTTTATTTATTTATTTATTTTTTTTATTCTTAAAACAATTAATTTTTCATTTATCTATTTTTTTCGGGCATATAAAAATTATCGTGAATTCTTTTGGATACTTAAATCAATATCGCCTATATTAGACAGACCGTAAAAAACGTCTTCTAATCTTGCATCTTACGTCTAAGGTGAGGAAAACAAATGTCGCGACGAAATCATCCCACCAAAGGAAATTATCATTAATTAAACAATTAATGCATAACCAAGACACGCACACACATGCAGCCCTATTAGCTGGCAAACGGGACAATCACAGCAAACAAGGGAATACATTAAATTCCAGGAGATCCTGGGTTCGAATCCCAGCAGTGCCTGATGCAGTTGTCCTTTGATGCGTCTGCTTAAGTGCCTTTGAGCTTTTTCATTATGGCTTGAGATAGAACATTGCAAGTGGATAAGATGGTTTCTCTGGAGCACTGAATGGTGAATTGCAGGCTTTGCTCTGACCCTTTTGAAAGCTTGATAGTATTTGTTAGCAAGGAAAAAAACAGTGATTTTAAACAGACTACGAGCCATCCGTTGAGATAAACAGTTCAGAGGTAGTAAAATACAGACCTCCGCAACGTAGCGGCTCTGTGGCGCAATGGATAGCGCATTGGACTTCTAGACTCGGCGGTAGAGCTATTCAAAGGTTGTGGGTTCGAGTCCCACCGGACTCGTTGTGCATTTTTTACTTGTCTTGCTAGTAACTTTCATTTTACACTAGGTAGATTAAAGAGCCATATCGCAGGTGACATGTCATTAAACCAATACAACATGCATGGGTCCAAGAGCAAACGATCTAGGTCAGCTGACTACCACTTAGGACAATGGTGCCTAATGTTGGTTAGTTGCAGGTCCCCTTTGTTATTGCTGAAAGCGTGGTACCATGGCTATACAAACTGCAATTAAAATCAGGTAAATCGGGTACGGCTGTGCTGTGATTTCAACACAAAACATTATAGGCCTTTTTATCAATGAGCAAAATGTTTGTGGTGGTACAACGCCCTAGCAAGCTCAGATTCCGAGGTTTGTAATAACACGGATATACCGTACAGTCAGTTTGGACAGTACATTGGTACAGCAGTTGCTGTAAATAAGTTAAAAATATTTTTACACAAAAGAAAAACAACAGCCAACAGGGCCTTTATTGTATTACATTCTCAGAGCGTGGGTTCCTAGTAATGGCCTTCGGCCAGGTCGCCTCGTTAGCGCAGTAGGTAGCAGGGTCAGTCTCATAATCTGAAGGTCGTGAGTTCGATCCTCACATGAGGCAAGTTTTCTTTTGAAATCTTCATCACTGCTAGTGGTTCTACAGGCAGACAAACTGCAACAAAAATCAAGTAAAACAGCTAAAAGTGTTTCGTCTCATCGGCACAAACAATTATATACTGCTTGTGTTGATTCAACTGGCAGGCAACGGCAGATTTCGAGTTCTTGATTACAAGGGGTTTCTCTTACAACCGAAGCGCACAGTCCAGTGGTACAACAATTGTTCTACAAAAGATTTTAGAAATCTCTTATATAAAACAAATATACATTCATGGGTCCATGAGCAAACAATCAAGATCAATTGCTCCTACCACTAAGGACAGTGGTGCCCAATGTTTGTTAGTTGCAGCACTGCTTTGTTATTGCTGGAAGAGTAGGACCCTCAGAGCAATTGCTGTCAACAGTTGTGTGTTGCATGCTAATTTCAACAGAATTTTAGTGGTTTATTGAGACTATGATCAGATATTAGATAGAACGTTTTCACTGCTATGGCATGGCTATTGTTTGTCAATATGTATCTTAACTATATTTGTATTTGATCATATTTTCTGTTGAGGACCTTAGCAAGTCTGAAATTAATGGTAGGACTAGCATTAAGACAAAAATCTAATTCATGCTTCTGCCTTATTAGCTGTTAGCTCGAATGAATATGTCCATGCACTTTTTTCCCCCTCAATCTTAGAGCGAAGAATTCCCATTCAACAGCTGGCTGAGCATTTGCTGTCTGGCAGCAAGGCGCTGTGGCTTAGTTGGTTAAAGTGCCTGTCTAGTAAACAGGAGATCCTGGGTTCGAATCCCAGCAGTGCCTGATGCAGTTGTCCTTTGGTGCTTCTGCTTGAGTGCCTTCCAGCTTTTTCTTTATGGCTTGAGATAGAACATTGCAAGTGGATAAGATGGTTTCTCTGGGGCACTGAATGGTGAATTGCAGGCTTTGCTCTGACCCTTTTAAAAGCTTGATAGCATTTGTTAGCAATGGAAAAAACAGTGATTTTAAACAGACGTTGAGATAAACAGTTCAGAGATAGTAAAATACAGCACTGTTTAACGTAGGGCTCTGTGGCCCAATGGATAGCGCATCGAGACAATGGACTGTTTAAAAGATGACGAGATGCCAATAAAATTAATAAAAAAGAAAGAAAAGGAACTGCGGAAAGAGTTTACCTGAAGGAAATGACAGTGGAGGCAGGACAACTGAAAGATGTGAGAGTATCAGACATAAATAAAGGATTAACAGAGCGGTTCGGTGAAGGGAGGATTCTCGTAGTGCGTCCCAAACAAAATAAGTTGTATGAGGTCACTCTGGAACAATAAGAGGACACTGAGTATCTCTTGGACGGTTTGGTTATCAATGGAACCAAGTGTGAGGTCAAAAGACTGCAAAATAGAGACTATGTGGTTTCCTTCATGCAGCTGCCTATCTACATTACTGATAATAAAGTTATAAATAAATTGTAGGGATGGGGAGTTTTCCCAATATCCAAAATAAAAAGGAGAGTGTATCCAGGCACCAACATTGAGGACGGGACGAGGTTTGTGAAAACGTGGCTCCCAAAAAAAGTTGCCTCTCTCCCAATACAAAAATAGAAACGGCAGAAGGCCTGCAGTACTTTCGGGTTACGCACAGCCATCAAGTGAAGACCTGCCAGCTGTGCATGAGCCCGAATCATTTGGTGAAGGATTGCCCAGATTTTAAGTGCTTCAACTGTGAGAAGAGAAGGCACATTGTGAGGGACTGCAACGCAGTAACGTGCCCGGATTGCAATCTGCCTTTAAATAAGTGTGAGTGTTGGATGGGAAACGAGGAGGAGGAGGATGAACAGCAGGTGGATGCGCAGTTGCATGAACGAGACAGTGAGCGGCGAGAAAAGTAAATAACAACACAAGAGGGAGAAAAAACAATGGACAAGGGCGTGGAACAAGAAGGAAAGAAGCACAACAACCAGGAGGATCACTTACAGCAGGACGGGGAATCTAGACCCAAATAGGACTAAATGCTTTGGTGGAGAAGAAGGACCAAGGGAAGAGACATCAGTGGACATGCAACAGGACGGAGAATCATGGACTCAAATGGAGTTGATGTACGGCCTGCAAAATGACCTAAACACAATAGAATCCGACCCTCCAGCATGTAAGGAACAAGCAACAGGAATAAAAGATGAAAAGGGAAAAGAAAAAAGGAGGACAAACAAGTGAAACCAACAAAAAGAATGAGGTCAGTAAAGCCAATATCTAATGTAGAGGTTGCCAGAAAGAAAGTCCTTAAAAAAGACATGATAAAGACTGAAAACAGGTTTGACTCGCTAAAGGACTTGGAGGAGATGAACTGAGATGATCAGTCAAAGGGAAATTAAAATGTATTTTTATTTTAAAACTGTTATGGATTATAAATTGATATACTTCTAAAAGTTGCTAAGTAACACCGTGACATCATTGTGCGATGACGTCGTTTCGTCGTTGAAGTGCAAGACTGCGTCATGTTACAAAGTATATAGAAAATGTAGTACTGTACAGAGTCTCTGTATTTTCTAAACAGCGCTGCAGCGCCCCCTGTCACCAAACAGGTGAACACTTCCCAAGGAAGAACAATCAATCAATCAGTGTATCGTTCAAGGCTGGTCAGGGAACATTGATGGATACAGATAAGACACTATACAGTGCATTTGAAGAAAACGTTCACTTGTTTTAAGGTCAGTGTTACTCTGATATAATTTTTTTTTTTTTTTTTTTTTTTAGAACGATCACAAAAACACAATGAAATTTCTCAAATTGTCGGGTAATCTCAGCAAAAATATAATTATAAATATTGTTTGTATGTGTGTTTGTTTGTATGATGCATCTTCAATGGAATGAATTTGTGTAGGCAGAACACATCAATAAAAAGGAACTACATACCTGTTTTTACTAACGAGCCTTACTCCCTTTCCACTTGGTCTCCTGATCACACAACATATGTACCTTTCTCCTCTCCATCATATCAGCTACCTCTCTCCCTTTACCAGTAATAGTAATTGGGACCGGCACTAAGAGTGCACTGGCTTGTGCAACCCTATTGGCTGGGTTCTTCCTATCGATCTGTCTAATTTATATATCCATCTTCCTGCTAGTCTGTATTAACAGTTTTTTTCTGGCTGTTTTTCTGTCTGTCTTTCCCACTATTAGGTAACCATCTACTTGTTTATTCTGTATGTCTGTGTTTGAAAGACAAAGGAGAATAATTATTTTATTGTTGTTTTGATTTTTAATGAAAAAAAGTCACTGTCAGAAGTGGGATTTGAACCCACGCCTCCATGTGGAGACCAGAACACTCAGTTTCCTGGAAGGTACAGAACCTTGAGTCTGGCGCCTTAGACCGCTCGGCCATCCTGACATACAAGCATGTGTTTCTTATCCCCTTAGTGGCTGATAAAACTATTTTTACAAGTTTCTGTCTACTTGTTTGTCTTATCGATCCTACTATTTGTGTGTTTCTTATCTATCTACGTCACTCTTATCTGGTTTTCTGTCTGAATGCATATATATACCTGCTCATTTTTCCTATCAATCTATTGATCTGTCTAATTTATATATCCATCTGCCTGCTTGTCTGTTTTAACAGTTTGTTTCTGTCTGTCTTTCCCACTATTAGGTAACCATCTTTGTTCTGTATGTCTGTGTTTGAAAGACAAAGGAGAATTATTTTCATATTTTTGTTTTGGTTTCTAATAAAAATAAAGTTACTGTCAGAAGTGGGATTTAAACCCATGCCTCCATGTGGAGACCAGAACACTCAGTTTCCTGAAATGTATTGAACTTTGAGTTTGGTACCTTTTAAATATTACTCTGTTTGTTTGTCTATCTGTCTGTCCACCAGGTCATCTATTTGTCCGCCTTTTTGTCTATCTATCTGCCTGTCAGGCTTATATTGTTTTCTGAATGTCTATCTGACTGCTTGTCTTTCCTAACTACCATGCTGTCTGTCTGTCTGTCTGTCTGTCTGTCTGTCTGTCTATCTATCTATCTATCTATCTATCTATCTATCTATCTATCTATCTATCTATCTATCTATCTATCCATCCATCCATCCATCCATCCATCCATCCATCCATTCATCCATCTATCCATCCATCCATCCATCCATCCATCCATCCATCCATCTGCCTGCTTGTCTGAATTAACTGTTTTTTTTTTTTCCTCTCTGTCTGTCTGTCTGTCTGTCTGTCTGTCTGTCTGTCTGTCTGTCTGTCTGTCTGTCTGTCTGTCTGTCTTTCCCACTATTGTTCTCCAGTGTTCTGTATTGTTGAAAGATTTATGATCAAACTCTTGATGTCACCCAAATGAGGATGGGTTCCCCTTTTGAGTCTGGTTCCTCTCATGGTTTCTTCCTTATAACATCTAGGGGAGTTTTTCCTTGCCACAGTCACCACGGCTGCTCATCAGGGATAAATGCACACCATTCACCTTGACTGGTGATTTCTGTAAAGCTGCTTTGAGACAATGTCTGTTGTGAAAAGTGCTATAGAAAAAAACTTGACTTGACTTGATTTGACTATTGGGTGACCATCTACTTGTTTCCTCTGTATGTCTTGTTTGAAAGACAAAGGAAAAATTATTTTGATATTTGTTAGTATTTGAACACACACCTCCATGTGGAGATCAAACACTCAGTTTTCAGGAAGGTTTAAATCCTTGAGTCTGGTACTTTAGACGACTCAGCAATACTATTAAGAGCTATATTTTACACATTTCTGTCTACTTATTTATCTTATCTAGACTTCTATTTGTGTTTATCTATGTCAGTCTAATCTGTTTTTTAGTCTGAATGCCTATATGCCTGCTCATCTTTTCTATCGCTCTAGCAATCTATATCTATCTAATTTATCTACCCATCTGCCTGCTTGCAAAGGCGGCAAAAGTACACACATCCGTCACTTTAGTAGAAGTACAGATATTCATGTTTTGAAAGACTCTGGAAAAAGTTGAAGTTCTGACTATAATTTTTTACTTAAGTTAGAGTAAAGAAGTTTGGGCTTTGACATGTACTTAATTAGTAGTAAAATGCTACTTTTTTACTTGTTTCAGTGTCACACTGGTAACTGGACCTCACATCATATTATTATTAGGGCTGCCAATCGATTCAAATATTTAATCACACTGTTCTAAATGTGAAGAGAGATGACAGAGATGTCAGAAAGCGCCCCCTATCTGTTTTCTCGCATCAGTAAAACAAATGTTTACTGATTAAATATAATTTTTCGGTAAAGTATTTATTTATTTTTATAGCTGAGCAAAGAAAAGACATGGTGAATAAACGTGTGTTGCTCTGGAGGATTAATTTCACTTCTTTTATATTTATTTTTTTATTTTTTTATTTTTTTATTTTTTTATTTATATTTTAATTAAAAATGATCAAACAGAAATGCGCTGCATTGATCACACGTTAATAAAAACAGGAATTTTTTTATACAAAAAAAAAAAGAATAAAAAATTGTGTTACCTAATAAATGTATCCAGGCTGAACAACAACCATATAGAACACAAGCAGAGAAAAGATGATGATGATCAGGAATGTCTCTGTTCTCAGTCATGTTTACATCACTGACTCCCTCTGTCTCATCCATGTTAACCCCAAACTCTTGTTGCCTTCTGACTACTTATTGTTGACTTCGTTCTATACCTTCCAGGAAACTGAGTGTTCTGGTCTCCACATGGAGGCGTGGGTTCAAATCCCACTTCTGACAGTGATTTTATTTTCATTAGAAATCAGAACAATAATGAAATAATTATTCCCCTTTGTCTTTCAAACACAGACATACAGAATAAACAAGTACATGGTTACCTAATAGTGGGAACGACAGGCAGAAAAACATGGCAGCATCAGTCGAGAATCTGGCAAAAAGTGTAAATGAGTTTCAGTAGACAAAAAGGTATCACTAAAGGATTAAATAAACAAGTCCTTTATCAATCTTTATCTTTATCAGATAACAGACAAGTATATATACACACTGGATAAAAGCCGAGCTTAAACTGTTCCTGGTTGGGTAAGAAAACATAGTAACCAGGGATGTGTGAACCCAGACAAACACTTTCTGTGTACCTTACATACTCACATCATAAAGATCCTATAGACACTGAACAGACAACATAGGAATGTGTTTAGAGAACCAGTGTGAGGCCCATCTTAATACTAACAGATATGAAAAAATATAAAAAAATTTAGGAGGTTGGCCGAACACTCAAGCGCCTTGCAACCGTTGTCAGACTGTCCAAAGAACTTCAGCAACTAGCTCAAGAATGGGACCCCCACATTCTTCATTTGTTGCAGTTCTCAAATGCAATCGAGGGTAACATGTCTGCTCATAAAAAACCTTTTTACCCAGAAGAAAAAGCACTTTGGACCATTGGCTGATAATGAACACTTGGCTGTTGCAAACAAGAACAGAGCAAACACCGTACTAAGACGTCTCTGTAGCAGCAGTTTTTAGGCTACTTGGTATGTTTACTGTAAATCTTGATTTTGAGCATCTTCTCACATTGTTTGTGGATTGTTCAGTTTTTTACTCATGTTCTTTGTCCATCTGAAACAGGACGACTTGGCTAACAAGGGCTTAAGGATAAACTCCCAATGTCAGTCCAAAATCTGACAAAAAAGCATAGTTGTGTTTGGAACAGAAAAACTCAGAAAAGATATCATTAAATCTTTATTCTCTGATGTTTAGTTCTTTATCAACAGGAAAGTGCTTCAGCAAGTCCTAATTTTATGATGGATTTTGTGTGCAGATTTGCCGTGGGAGCTGCAGCTTGCAGTGGCTTATGCCACTCATGATCTGGCAGCCAGCAACCCCAAAGTCACTGTAAAGATTTTGATATCATGGTGGCAAGACATCACAAAGCTCATTCCTCCAGCCGTCACCAAGCCTCAGACTCTCTTTATGAATAATTTAATAGATTACTTTTATAGTGATTTACATCTAAAACCTTTGTTTATAAAGAAATAAAATACATTTTAGATCTGTACAGTGTTATCTGCTGTCTATTATAGTTTATGTTTATGTGGAAAAAGCCTGTATGCTATAGACTCCATGATGGAGACATCAGACAGTTTCGATCAGGACTAGCAAAACCAATCACAGTGAGCACTGGGACCTCAGGGCCGTATCCTCAGTCATCAGCTGTTCACACTGTGATTCATGACTGTGCTGCAATGCACTGCTCAAATCATCAAGTTCACCAGTCACATGACTATGGTGGGTCTCATCATCAAGAACAACGAGACGGCTTTCAGACAGGAAATGCAGTGGATAATGGAGAGTGTGATGGTTGGACGCTGGTTTGTGATGGTTGGATGCTGGTTTGTGATGGTTGTACGCTGGTTTGTGATGGTTGGATGCTGGTTTGTGATGGTTTGTGATGGTTGGATGCTGGTTTGTGATGGTTGAA
Source organism: Silurus aristotelis (assembly GCF_946808225.1). Classification (NCBI taxonomy): domain Eukaryota; kingdom Metazoa; phylum Chordata; class Actinopteri; order Siluriformes; family Siluridae; genus Silurus; species Silurus aristotelis. The sequence continues at coordinate 32,823,732 of NC_139576.1, read as the reverse complement.
TGCTGGTTTGTGATGGTTGGATGCTGGTTTGTGATGGTTGGATGCTGGTTTGTGATGGTTGGATGCTGGTTTGTGAATGGAGGGAGGAGCCAGAAAAGCATAAGAAGGAAAAAATGCATATGCGCACATGGAAACCAGGGGATATTTTATGAGGTTAATATTGAAGCTTCTGCTAGAGATGATGAATGCGGCGGTGCAGCTGTGGCTGCAGTGAAAAGAGACTTGTTGAATTGTGTTCACTGGGTTTCCTGCTTTAGTTACCAGCATTCATTCACACTGTATGAAATGTCTGTGATGCAGCGCTCTGTTATACTGCATATCTGTATAATTCTATAGCTGTGGCATCATAATGATGTTATTAGGAGGGGGATTGAAACTGAAGACCTGCCACTGTATAAACTATTCAAATCAAATCAAATCAAATTTTATTTAAATTTACATTTACATTTGTGGCATTTAGCAGACGCCCTTATCCAGAGCGACGTACAAAAGTGCTTTGAGTCTCTAGTAATGAATAAATCTACACTGGTACACAAGATTAAAAAACTTAATATAAATATAACTCTTGAATTCAACAAACTTGGAAAGTGCTAATTTAAGTATTTCAGGAAGAGGTTGGTCTTCAGTCGCCGCTTGAAGATAGTCAGGGACTCTACTGTACGGACATCTAGGGGAAGTTCATTCCACCACCTCGGTGCCAGAACAGAGAAGAGCCTTGATGTGTACTTACTTATTTGTCACATACATATACATACAGAGTACAACATGCAGTGAAATGCGGTAACTAAGTAAATAAAAATATAAAATAAACAAAAAATAGAAAACGTAGCCGGAGCAGTCGTGACCGGCACCGTCTTGATGACAACGAGTAACGCTGTGCAGATCTACTGTGTATTTTTTTTATTTATGTACAAAAATATACAATGTTATAAATATAAATTATTAAAAAAATATATTTATAAAGAGATCACATTTAAAGGCTTTATGTGATGATGGAGGAAGCTGATCTAAGGCACTTGGTGACGGCTGAGGGAACGCGCTTGAATGTGATCTTGTTCTGCTTCAGGATCAGTTGCAAAACAAAGCCCAGGTGCTCGTAAACTCTTAGTAAACGCTTTAGGGAGAAAACATGAAAATGAAAAGCACTTAAAAACATACAGAAGTTATTAAATACAACATGCTCTAAAATTAAAACACACCCAAATATACAGGAAAAAAAACAGTGTTATTAAAAAAGGGGCTTCTCTGCATTGAATTGATGCTTTTTCTAAAACAACTCATATAAAGTGGCAGAAAAAATCCCTTTGGAGTTTTTAGTCGCTTACTTTACAAAAAAAGTTCTATACTTCTAAGTTCTATATTGTTAATCTGGACCTTTTAACTGAAGATCAAAGCTTGGAATAGAAGAAACTAATAACACTAATAATAATAATAATAATAATAATAATAAGAATAAGAATAAGAATAAAAAGAAGTGCATTAGTTAGAAACAGTTGAATTGAAACTCACAGGTTACATTGACAATTGTCAGTCTCACACTGCCCTCTAGTGGCACTGTCTTAGTCCTCATTCGGGCGCGGATGCAACAAAAAAACAAAAAAAACCCACTGACGTCATTACCGGACCTTGTTGAGCGCAGGAAGCGACCACGTGACCACTGTGCAATTCATCAACTCACTCTGGACGTTTTTTTGTTTGTGTGTATCCTAGCAACTGTAGTAAACAAACCAGCGGCTAATAATCACGAGCTGAAAAGTTGTCATTTTGCTGCAGCGCGTCGAAAGGTAAAGTTCTCTCTTTTCTTCACTCTCATACTGAACATGTAATATAGTACATTTCATACTGTACATTTCAGTGTGTATCCCCTTTTCTGGATAATTTCTCTTGACAAATTTTACAACATTGTCTGTTGTTTTTCTCAGAAAATTATTTTAAATACACCAAAAAATTCAAGAAAGGAAAAAATCCAATGTTATTTAAACTTTACAGGCAAAAAACGTTTAAGATATTTTATTTTATTTTTCGCGTTGTTTACGTAAAAAATTAATCAATACATAAAAATACACAAATAAATAAATAAATTTAGGCGCGGATGCAAAGAAAAAAAAAACTACGTGCGCGGCATGCCGGGTGATGACGTCACTCAATATGCCGCTACATAATTTGTCCCGCCCCTTCTTACAGATGATTGGCTATAATTTTAAACAAAACCTGGATTGTTCAGACAGACAGATAGATATAGATAGATAGATAAATGTTTAGTGTTAGAATTTTAAATGTTTTGATGTTTTTGTATTTTTGCAGTTATAAACAGACAAATGGAATCTCTTCCTCCATGTGGTGACGGCCCCTGGAACACTTCAGTGGAAAGGTGTGTGTGTGTGTGTGTGTGTGTGTGTGTGTGTGTGTGCATGTGTTGAGTACGTGGGTATTATAAGTTCTTATTCTCTCTCTCTCTCTCTCTCTCTCTCTCTCTCTCTCTCTCTCTCTCTCTCTCTCTCTCTCTCTCAGGATACAAACAAGGACTAACAATGAAAGGGGTGATGGTCCCAGAATTAACCGAGTGTATGTGGATGCCATCATACCCAACAATATAATGGGACGTCAACGGAATCCAGACCGAAGTAAGTTTCTCTTCAAAGCAGATGCTGTTACAGAACCACGGTGAACAAGTGTGTGAACGAGTGTGTGTGAGTGAGTGTGTGAATTTAATTTAATTTAATCATGTTGGATTTCATAAATTTTTATCATGTTAAATGTGTTTGTTTGTTTTTTCTTTGCAGTTAATGTTATTCGTGTCAGGGTCATTCGGATCAGACATTAGAGTCCAGACATGTGTAAGTATCTTTTGAAAGGAAATGCTGTTACAGAACCACACTGTGAACGAGTGTGTGAACGAGTGTGTTAAATCTCATTCAGCTACTATACATGCAATCGTGTGCGTCTTGTTCCTGCTGTTAAAGTGTGTGATCTTCTTGTTGTTTTTCAGATTCTGTGAATGATCACCTGCAAACCTTCACCACCACCTAATGATAAAAAATATCACAAAAATATAATTTCTTTAATATATTTTATCATATTTAAAAACAAAAAAATAAAAAAAAAGTAAATAAACCCTGTGTCTCTGATTGTATTACTCCCCATTCTACTGGATCCACTGCAGGGAGTTTAGTTGGTGGCACCTGAAACTTCAGATCCCAGGTGCTGCACAGGTTAAGACTCAGACACACACAGACACACAGACAGGACGAAGCCTCTTCTGCAGCTGGCTTACAAAAAACCCTGCAAACAGTTCACTGAATCACTGTGGTCTGTTGAAATGAAGAGAAACGTGTCTGGCTCAGATGGTGTCCAGCATGCAAGTATGTCTCCAGACCTGAACCCTATTGAGCACCTGTGGGGCATCCTAAAGTGGAAAGTGAAGAAGCACCATGTGTCTAACATACAGCAGCTCTGTGATGTCATTATAGAGGAGTAGAAGAGGATCCCTGCAACAACCTGTGCAGCTCTGGTGAATTCGATGTCGAGTAGGATTAAGGCAGTGTGAGATAACAATGGTGATCACACAAAATATACTTAATCTATACAAATTATACTTACTTTTGTTTTCAGATATATTGACAATAATGGCTGTATGTTGAGTTATTTTTTAGAGGGCAGTAAATCTGTACTGCTGTACAAGCTGCACATAGACTACTCTTAAATATATCCAAGTTTCATTTCTATAGTATTGTCCATTGAGAAAATCTATTACAATGGCTGCTGAAATGTAAGGGGTGTATTTACTTTTGTGAGATACCATATATATTATATATAAATGTCAGTCCAAACAGTTTAAAACAGTTGTTAAGATTTTACATGAGCCATGTAGACTTTAGCATTTTCCTTCCTGTAAAATTTGTACACATTTGCCTTAATTTCAAAACGCCTGAAAAACTGTAATGGAAGGAAACAATGCAGAAGAATCTGTATGCGCTCTGTTATACTGCATTTCTGTATAATAAAGATGCTTTCTATATCTGTATATCTTTAATATTTCTAAAACAAGTTAGTTAAGGATATTTTGATAATATTGATATTCCATATAGTATATAAATATTTATAATACTATAGGAATATAGGAAACTGTATCTTCTGCTGTATCACCACTTATCATGACCGCGTTCACTCACTCAGTCAAAGCAGATGCAGCGCAGGTTTAAAAGGGGATTCGAGTGCATGGCTGAGATCATGGCTGAAAGAAAAAGAAGCAAAATCTGAAGTTATTACACACCAGTTAACAATGATGAAGCTTCATGTACCACAAATTTAACAAAGCATCTAAAAGTAAAACACCCTATAGAGCATGTCTGAGTACAGCTGAGGAGAGCAGAGGAGGAACACAGACACGACCCCCATCTTCTGGATTGATTCAGTTCTTTAGTAGAATCTTTTCAGAGAGTTTTACTTTATACCATACAGATTGTTTCAGATATGAAGATATTTCAACTGGACATTTTTTAACAGTTATTTATTTAAAAACATTTTATACATATTTCATAGAAGTATCGTATCGGTGATACTCGTCTTGAAAGTACTCTGTATCGGATTAAAAAGAAAATGATTGGTATCGCTCATCAATATCGACGACACCAGTGGAAATACTTGACTCTGTGTGGTGTGATGTGAAATCAGACACGGGACTGCAGACTGCAGCTCACTGGAAGTATTTAATGTTTCTTCTGATAAACACACAACAAATCAGCAGCCCCTGTGGTGATATTTCACTTATTGTTCTCTATAATATAAATGTGTGGTAGACTTATCACCATGTGCCCTCACATTCATAAAAATACAAACAAAAAGTGTAAAATATTCACACAGATAGATAAAGAAACCTCACACAGAAACTTCAGTGAGAAGAAATACAAAAAAATATTTCGGCTGCTCCCTTTAGGGGGCGCCACAGCGGATCATCCTCCTCCACACTACCCTGTCCTCTATTTCTGCTTCTTTCAACCAAAAATATATCAATAAATAATAAATAAATATAAAATTAATTCATATAAAATTTAATCAGGTTATTATAAATTTAGGAGAAACTCACCACTCCAATGAGATTACAATACAGAAAGGGAAGAGGAGGAGTCAGGACAGGAAGTGACATCAGCTTCTATTATCAAGGCATTTAAGAGAAGCACCCATTTTGTTTAGGTAACCACATTTATAAACACAGATATGAGTATAAACAAGACAAATTAACAATTGTGTATGAATTGAAACAGGACATGTAAATTTAACAGGGTAAATTATACACCTGTTACATACATCTATAGGTTTAAAACGGCGGAAAAGGTTTGTCACGTGTCATTGTTAAATAGCGGCCCGGGCGATGTGGGCGTGGCTAAATGGCGTTGCTGTGAAGCGGAATCCAGAGAGGTGCAGTAAAAGTTTATAAGTTAATAATATGTTGATATGTAAATATTCATCGTGTTTTGTCTGTAAGTTTTACTGTCAAACAACGTTTCTAAACATGTTTCTATTTTTATACAGTAGTATTATTATAGGAAAGTTTTTTTTAACAAGATCGAAGCCTATTATACTTTTGAAGACGTTTGCGGAAGTATATCTTCCCGTGATGCATTGCGGCATTGACCAGATTAAATAAATATAAAATTCTTAAAGAATTAAACATTAAAAGAGACAGTATTGTGATCAAAATGATGTTTCAACACTACATTTTACAATGTAACCCAAATTAAGTGAGTGATTTTTTTTTTCAACTACCATGATAGGGTCAACTGTACAGATCTCGTTATATAAATACAGTGTATGAAATATTTGAGTTTGGTTCGGGTCGGGACTCAATACACGTCTCTTCATAATCACCTGCTCTCACATTCTCTCTCTATCCCCCGACCCGGACTACCTTTTAATGTGTTCATTATTTAACCTGGACTACCTTTTAATGTGTTCATTATTTAACCCGGACTACCTTTTACTGTGTTCATTATTTAACCCGGACTACCTTTTATTGTGTTCATTAATTAACCGGGACTACCTTTTACTGTGTTCATTATTTAACCCGGACTACCTTTTAATGTGTTCATTATTTAACCCGGACTACCTTTTATTGTGTTCATTAATTAACCGGGACTACCTTTTAATGTGTTCATTATTTAACCCGGACTACCTTTTAATGTGTTCATTATTTAACCCCGACTACCTTTTACTGTGTTCATTATTTAACCTGGACTACCTTTTACTGTGTTCATTATTTAACCCGGACTACCTTTTATTGTGTTCATTAATTAACCGGGACTACCTTTTAATGTGTTCATTATTTAACCCGGACTACCTTTTAATGTATTTTATTATTTAACCCGGACTACCTTTTAATGTATTTTATTATTTAACCCGGACTACCTTTTAATGTATTTCATTATTTAACACTGACATGTAGTAGCAGAAGTAATTACTTAGTTTGTATGTATGTATGTATGTGTGTGTGTGTGTGTGTGTATATATATCCTTGATCACTAGTCCTAGATTAGGTTGACCCAGAACACTCAGTTCTTGTCTTTATCCTCTCTTCATACGCTTCACTGTGAGAAAACCCCAACTGTCACCTTTTAGTATGGCTAATCCGCGTTTTGTTGCTTTTGCTAAACGAATAACATGACCAGATGTGGAGTTATTATCGTCAACCGTTTTTTTGTTCTCACAATTTGTTAATATGTATCTTGTCATTAGTAGTTATAGTAATTTTTTTGTATGCTTCTAGAATAACCTTTTTGTATGCTTCTGTTGACCATACCCTGATCTTTTTGTGGCATGCATGTGTTACTTTGCTCGTACACACACAGGGTTCCTGTGTTTCTGTTTTAGGCTTATCTTTTGCAGGTTCAGCATAACCTTGTGGAGTTGTCTCTCCTAACTTTCTCTTCTGTTCTCTCACACACACACACACACACACACACACACACACACACACACACACACACACACCTGGCAGCCCACCCCCTTTTTCTCCTTCTCTTTGGAAGTATATTTTCATGTGTGAGACAATAAACCTTTGAACTTCTCTCTGAAAGCCGACTCGTGTGTTTAATTGAGACTTCCCCGTATACGTAGGGATGAGAGGAAAGGCTGAATTCAAGGGTATCCTGTCCAGGTGACAGAAGGGAATCCTGCCCAAGCGGCAGAGGATAAAACACTTCCTTACAGTTCTTGGGGGCTCGTCCGGGATATCAGCATTCGGGTAAGTGCTGATTTGGTATCCTGTCATACCGTTAACAGTGTAGGCACTCACCTCGTATGCTGATATCCGTGTTGTGCTGATTTGGTATCTTGTCGTACCGTTAACAGCGTAGGCACGCACCTCGTGTTGTAAGCGAATTTGAATTTGACGTCTCAAGTTACTGTGACTACAGAGACGGTTCAGCGCGCGCTACACGACGGTACAACGTCGACAACAAATTCGCTTACAATACGAGGTGCTTGCCTACACTTTCAACGGTTTATCTATCTCAATCTCTGGCCTCCAACCTTTTTATCTAACATTGTCAGACAGTTGTACCTATATTGGATTATGGGTCATTCTTGGACAAAATATCCTAAAACAGATCCTGAGGAAGCCCCTCGGGACTGGATGAATCCTTGTGGTCTCACTTTTTATACTACCTCCTGGCTAGACAATTTAGCAGGGTGGACTGTATCACAACCTCAATTTCTGACTTATCCTCGTGGTGGAACTTTTAAATCTCAGTCTGCACATTCCCAAATTTATGAAGGTTTGGGCGATCCTAACTGGGATTATTCTTACTTGGGTGATAGTTATCAAAAATGGGTGGAAATGAAACAAATCTGGGATAAATATCACTCTATACTGAACTCAAAAAGAGAACTTAAGTCTCTGCCCAGAACCGAAGCCAAGCCAAAACCACCTTTATAGCCAAATGCTCCACCCCCACCCGATCGGGATGGCACGTTAGTGTCTCCTTCGGTCCCAAAGATCGATCCTCCTCCCTGGCCCAAAACCCACACTAATGCGGTATGCGTATGGTCAAAGTCGGCCTGCGGTCCCAAAATTACATCCGCCCTCGATTGGGGACCTTAGAGACGTTATCAGGGTTCTTCCATCCCCATCTAAACCCCTGCATTTCATTGACATGCTAATGAGCTCTACCTGCCCTAATCATTTGACAGGCGCAGACTATAGGTTTTTCCTTCATGCAGTACTAGGAGACAGTTACGACGAGAAAACGCTTCGACGAGGGGGAAGGGTCGAAAAAAGTAAGAGCAAAACCACTTCTATTATTATCACTGGGCTGAGCGAGATGCTCTCTCGGAGTTAAAAAAAGGAGTTGACCAAATTCCTACTCCAGCAGCAGCAGGCCAATAGAGATCTCTCTCAAGTATCTGACTCTAAACAGGAGAAGGGTGAAACCACTTCCGAATTTTTTACCCGATTTAAGGAGACTTGGACTTTATTGGGAGGGATGGAGTTAGAAGACGCAGACAGTAACCCTCTGTTCCTCACGACTTTTATGCATAACTGTCATCAAGAGGTACAGAAAGTCCTGAAGTATCAGCTCACCAATCGTAGTAACCTGTCCTTCCGACACAAGTATTTTTCTCCACCATCGTTTTGTTTTTATGCCTGATTGTCCGTTTAATCTCTTGGGCCGAGATCTCATGAGTAGGCTGCACATTTCTCTCACCTTTTCTGTCTCTAAACTCACGGTTTCAGTTCCTGATTATGCTCCTCTGTCATATCTTTCTAACATGAACATGAACGACTGTTTTCTCTCTAACACACAGAAATTACCACTCCCTTCTTCACTGGAAGAATTGCCATCTCTCCTCTGGGCGGAGCATAAGGATGATGTGGGCTTGGTTCATTGTCCTCCTTATGAGCTAAACTAACACATTTGCATCCTGTATTTTTCAAACAATATCCTGTCTCTGAATCAAAGTTGCAGGGAATAGACAAGATCTTGACCTCTCTGTTACAACAGGGTGTGATCAAGCCATGTGTGAGTTCCTACAACACACCCGTTAACCCAGTTCCTAAGCCGGACGGCACTTGGTGCTTCACTCAAGACTTGAGGAAAAAAAATGATGTTGTGGTTCCTATTGCACCTGTTGTGCCCGATGTGGCCTCTATTATCGCTTCAATTCCATGAAATCATACACACTTCTCAGTGATTGACTTGTGTTCTGTCCTTTTCAGCGTTCCTGTAGAAGAGCAGACGCAGCCTCTTTTTGCCTTCGCGCACAGGGGGCGCCAGTACACTTTGACACGTCTGCTACAAGGATTCATTGAGTCCCCGGCAGTCTTTTCCGCTGTGGTAAGAGACGCACTCTGTGATCTTGCCCTTCCCTCTGACTCTGTTGTCTTACAGTATGCAGATGATCTCCTGATCTCCACAGTCTCCGAGGACCTCTGTGAACAAGCCTCCCTGTGCCTCCTGCATCATCTGGCAAGAAAAGTATTCAAAGTATCCAAAACCAAACTTTAGTTTTGTAGAACCACTGTGAAATACCTAGGGTTCGAACACTCTCAAGGCAGCAAATGGCCCTCTAAAGATTGTGTACAGGTCAGTCTTAACACAAGGCGTCCCTCCACAAAGCATGCTCTCATGGCTTTCCTGGGACTGATTAACTACTGCCGTCCATGGATACCTGACTGCTCATTCCACGACAAACGTCTCCGCTCTGCGATCTTATACAATGATCCTTTGCAGCACCAGCTAACGTGGACACCAGAGATGATTGAGGCGTATGAGGCTGTGCGGTCAGCTCTGTGCGGTCAGCTCCTGCTCTCAGACTTCCAAACTATCATAAGGTTTTTCACCTTTATGCGTGTGAACAAGACGGAGCTGCCTCTGCTGTGTTGGTGCAGGAGCATGGGGGGGCATGAGACCATGTGTGTTCCTGTCCAAAACACTTGACACCGTGGCTCAGGGTTTACCTGCATGTCTTCGTATGGTGGCTGCCTGTGCTGTGATGGTCCAAGACGCTGAAAAATTAGTGTTGTCTCATCCTATGATCTTGCACTCTCCACATCAGGTGAAACAGGTCCTTCAGAACCTGCACACACAACACATGACAGCTCAGAGAAGATCCGGCTATGAAACTATCCTTTGCTCGACCAGTAATTTGGAAATCAACACCACCTCTTCTTTCGACACTTTAGGTCATGCGTTTGACTAATGCACAAGACGACACACTGCACGACACCACACATGATTGCTGCTCTGAGGTCATTCACTCACTTAGTATACGGCCAGATTTGTCTTCCACTCCTTTAGAGAGGGGTGAGTCACTTTCTGTGGATGGCTCATGTTCGGTAAATTTCTGTGTGGTTACTCTCTGTTCCTTACCTGATGTCACTGTTGAAGCTTACTCTTTGCCTTTTTCTTCAGCACAGGCTGCTGAACTCTTCGCCTTGACTCGTGCATGTGTCCTTTCTGAAGGAAAAGATGTCACGATCTACACTGACTCCCGATACGCCTTTGTTATTGCGCACGATTTTGGCCGCATCTGGCAATCCCGTGGTTTCCGCTCGGCTGAAGGGAAATCCTTAGTTCAGGACCTTATCACTGCTTGCTGTCTTCCTCGCACACTGGCCATTGTACAAACAAAAGCCCATTCTTATGACAACAATGTAGAAGCCAAAGGTAATTCCTTGGCTGACAGAGTGGCAAAAAGTGCGTCTCAAACTCAGGTGTTTTTTCCCACTCTTAGCGCTCCTATTAACACCTGCCTCCTTTCCTCCGCTCTCATTCCTGATTTACATTTTCCATCTGTCCAATCCTCAGCCACCTCGAATGATTCTGCCTTTTGGCAATCACACAATGCCTACGTGGCCTCCGATGGCCTTTGGTATAGTCGCTCATGCCTTCCATTTCACTGCGTGAAGTAAGATATGAACAGATATTTTTGTATAGCTAACTTAAACTGCATGATCGACTCGATTTTGTCTGGGTGTCTAATCTGTGCCCAGAATAATATTACTAAGAGTGCAGCGAAACACGAAAGTCTCCCATTACCTGCGGATCCCTCTTAACTGTGTGTTTACATGTACCCTGCGTATATAACTATTTTTCTTTATGTTACAGAAGCATAGCCTTTTGACATCCCCATGAGTTCTCTAGGAGACATGGTTCCTGTTCCCCTCCGTCATCTTTCATCGAGGTCCGGTGACAACTCCTCAGACCCTTCGGACATCCTTACAACTGTAGGACGTGTCAAGGAAAGCTACGGGAAACGGAACAACAACCTCTCATCAATCCAGGGAAGTGACACAACCAGTGACCGGTATGGTTGTCTTTCTGATCAGCCTTGGGGCTGGGATACCCGCCCAGGCTCATCCACACAACACCACCTTCTGGCAATACGCCAACTAGACGGCCCGTCAGCACACAGCAGGTCCATGCAACCTGTCCCTCGTGTTTCTGAATATTATCCTATTCCTATGCGACATGTCTGATTGTTTAAGTTGTGATTTATCCATTCTTATTTATCATGGATAAAACGGGGGAATTGTAAGATATTCTTGATCACTAGTCCCAGATTAGGTTGACCCAGAACACCCTCGCATTTTAGTATGGCTAATCCGCGTTTTGTTGCTTCTGCTAAACGAATAACATGACCAGATGTGGAGTTATTATCTTCAACTGTTTTTATGTTTACAATTTGTTAATATGTATCTTGTTGTCATTAGTAGTTATAGTAATTTTGTTGAATGCTTCTAGAATAACCTTTTTGTATGCTTCTGTTCCCCATACCCTGATCTTTTTGTGGCATGCATGTGTTACTTTGCTCGTACACACACAGTGGTTTCTGTATCTCTGTTTTAGGCTTATCTTTTGCAGGTTCAGCATAACCTTGTGGAGTTGTCTCTCCTAACTTTCTCTTCTGTTCACACACACACACACACACACACACACACACCTGGCAGCCCACCCCCTTTCTCTCCTTCTCTTTGGAAGTATATCTTCATGTGTGAGACAATAAACTTTGGAACATCTCCATAAAAGACTGACTCGTGTGTTTAATTGAGACTTCCCAAAGCGCTTGTAGGAGAGGAAAGATCGAGAGGAAAGGCTGAATTCGAGGGCATCCTGTCCAGGGACAGAAGGCAATCCTGCCCAAGTGGCAGAGGATAAAACACTTCCTTACAGTGTGTTACAGGATTTGTAAAAGGGAACATTTATAAAATGAGCAGGGGAGTAAATAATTATTTCCCCCACTGTAGATATGAAGCTGTAGAAGTTGGAGAGCAGTTCTTACACTTTATCCAATATCAAGTGTGCCAGATCACAAACATCATTTATTTCTAATTCCTTTACATTTATTTTAAAACTGTTTCATTTTTAGGTGTTTACAGTTGAGATCATGCCCACATCCAGTTAATATTACAGATACAAATGTGAATATTTGGACATTAAATAAATCAGATAAAATAAAATGTCATTTCAGAAGTGGGATTTAAACCTACATGTATATTAGGAGACCAGAATCCTCCTTAAACCATGGAGAAGGTCTGAATCTTTTTTGACTAAAAGGTCTTAAAAAAATACGTAAACACTTGTTTTTAATGTGAAATCTTACTTGATTTTATTTAAATGCAGGGTCTGAGGCCAAGTACAGCAGATGCAGAATAGTCCAGATTCCTCAATGAGAGAGTCGCTGCACCTCAACAAGCAGCACAAGACAGAATACAGGGACAACCGGTGTCTCTGACTGTCTTCTAAATTGAAGAGTGATCAATTGAAAAATCGAAATGGGGCTCATCCTTGCAGAAGTGTGTGTGTGTGTGTGTGTGTGTGTAAGAGTATCTCAGGCAGTTGCAACAAATCGGACAGCATTATCAGGGTTGATTATTGCTGTTCTCTTTAGCCTACAGATATGGAAACTGCTCTGAGGCAGATTCTCCAGCAGAACCAGAAGGAGAGGAGATGCAAAAAAGAGATAACATCAAGGTAGATACATTCCTCTACATGTAGATGTACACACATGAAGCTTCTCTGTTCATCAGCATTCTGTTACACAGAAACGAGTCATGATTGAGATCAAACTGCAAGATGAAGGACACAAAGAACCATCAGAAATGGATGAACAATTACTGACAATGAAGCTATAAGAACAGATAAACAACCCTATAATATATTACAGTGTTTTATATGTTGATCTAAAGAACTAAAAAAAAGAAAAGTAGATTCTTAATCACACACCGCTTGGCATTCACCTCAATATGGTTGACACTTTTCTAAATGTATTACAAAAACAAATAATTGATTGTAGATGTAAAAGATGCCCCTCTACCTAAATTTCTTGCCTCCTGCTTTCTGGAAAATTTTTTCGTTTTCTTGTATGCATATATTTCCATCCGTCCATCCAATCAACCGCGTCCCTGGGTGGGCTCGAACCACCAACCTTTTGGTTAACAGGCGAAAGCCCTGACCGTTTGCATCAAAAGCTGGGGAACAGTAGTCTGTTAAGGGGTGGGAAGAAGGAAAAAGAAGAGGAAATGGGAAAAGAGAAGAAACAAATTAGAAAAAGAAAAAAAAAAAAAAAAAAAAGGGAAAATAAAACCAACCTTCCACATTTCTTATAGTTTTGGGCAGACTGATGTTCATGTTTAAATAAAAATAAAAATTGGCTTTTTATGTACAGTATAGAGAGTAAAGGAGAGCGAGAACTTTACCTCTCGACAAGCTGTGAGCAAAATTTGTGAACTTTTCGCCACGTGATTATCAGCCAATGTTTTGTTTACTACAGTTAGATAAGACAGATAATGACTATACAGATATAGAATACACACAAAAAAAAAACGTCCAGCATGAGCGCATTGTGTATGTGAACTGACCAGTCAATGCTGGGTTTGCTTAAAGCAATAGCCAATCATCAGAGGTGGCAAAAGTACACACATCCTTCACTTAAGTAGAAGTACAGGTACTCGTGTTTTAAAGAAACTTTTGTAAAGGTTAAAGTACTGACTACACTTTTTTACTCAAGTTAAAGTAAAGAAGTTTGGGCTCTGACATTTAGAATTAAGTAAAAAGTAGCCGTTACCACTACATGTTTTAGTGTCACGCAGGCATATAGGCATTCAGATCTAAAATCAGATAAGACTAACATAGATAGATAAGAAACACACAAATAGAAGGATAGATAAGATAAACATGTAGACAGAAATTTGTAAAAATAGTTTTATCAGCCACTGAGGGGATAAAAAACACAGGCTTCTATGTCAGGATGGCCGAGCGGTCTAAGGCGCCAGACTCAAGGTTCAATACCTTCCAAGAAACTGAGTGTTCTGGTCTCCACATGGAGGCGTGGGTTCAAATCCCACTTCTGACAGTGACTTTATTTTCATTAGAAATCAAAACAATAATAAAATAATTATTCTCCTTTGTCTTCCAAACACAGACATAAGCCCTACTCGGACGGGACTAGTTTTCCAAACGACGTTTGAGTTAGAATTTTTTTCAGACAACGTCTGTCATTTCATGTATGGATTCGGACGGGACTTGCACAAGACCACATGTCCATGATCAGTAGTTTGTAAGAACAAAACTACTGTTTGTAAGAACCAAAAAAAGTAACAAAAAAAGTAACAGACCCCATGTAAAACTAGTCCCGTCAGAATAGGGCTTAAGATACAACCTTGCGACTTAAACCCACGCCTTCTCTGACATTCTGAAGTTAAGGTACCACTCAGTTTCCCCAAAATTCTGCAGCACATCTGTCTCCCAAAAAGTGCTGGTGCACTCCTTTCTAGCACTTGGTGCAGTTGACATGCTGTGAACTATATGAAAGTGCATTTCAGTAATATAATTGAAAAACTGCCTTGGTAACCATTGTCTAGGTCAGATGGTGAACACGCAAATGTAGAAGACGTATTTCGTTCGCGGTTTAATTATCTACGCGGATGACTTTAAATAGTTCTGCTGCAGTGTTAAAGAGCTGTGTTCTGGCGGAACAATCTGTGGGGAATTTGTAAGACACTAAGATCACAAATGTAGTAGGCATGATTTTAACATGGCACAGGGAGACCCCAACGGATTTTAGGTCTGTCACCTTATCCTCTCAGCCTTGATTATGGAAGGTTTTCCATGACCCCTGCACATCCATCAATGAGTCAACTGGTGCTTGCCTGCATCAAAAGGAAACCAATGGCAATCCTTCTGTTTGGTGCACAAAGTAGGCAGGTCATTCAAATCGAGCATTTGTCCTTTTCACCCATGTACTCATCACATGCAGATAGTGAAGTAATAGATTGAGATCACATATAAGGATGAGTATCACTTCAGAGTGGGGAAAAGTACAAACCTATTTCCAAATCCTATGTCCACCTCTCTGCTAATCACATGCGAGCACGACATTCTTACCCCTATTTTCAATAAAAAGGGGCTCATATAAAATGATGTGGCATTTATTAAATGTATGATTAAAAATTACTTTGGCCTAACGGTCCTTAGGCTAGCTGAAAATGTGCATATAGGAAGATGTTGGACACAGAATTCGGATACCTCGATGGCATTATGTGTTCAAATTACCATTGACGAATGGGACTGGGGTATTAAACAGGTAAAAGTTAGCAGAGGATGGTTTCGATCCATCGACCTCTGGGTTATGGGCCCAGCACGCTTCCGCTGCGCCACTCTGCTCGCTGCAAGCAACCGAGACGGGACTCACATCTTGTGGCAAAGAGTGGCTCGGCTCTACTCTTCTAGCTTCCAAACGGTGCTGGGAAACCCAGTGGGGTTCTTGTCAATATCAGATGAAGTGTCAATTGAATTTGAATTACAATGTAAAGGAGTCAGTCAGAGACCATGCTCAGCTATCATGATAACAAAACAAGTGTTCAAGCCAGTGATCTCAAATTAAACCTAGACTTTTGTTTTGGTGACCATGTGTAGGCCAAATAATGAACACGCAAAAGTCATGGATGTATTGTGTTGGCGTTTTAATTATCTACGGCTTCGACTTCAAAACGTGCTGCTGCAGTGTTAAAGAGCTGTGTTCCTGCATTTCTTCTCTTCAACCATGTACTGACCACATGCAGATCTTGAAGTGAAAGGATTTTGAAATAGGTTTTACTTTTCTTCACTCTGAAGCAGTAATGATTTGTATTTATTTCTCTGAAAAACCAGATATGTCCAAAACACACATACTAAGCTTATTTTCAGACAACAATAAAGGACTGGATTATGCAGATCAGTGTACTCTGTACAGCATTGTTGTGAAATCTGTCCTTTTCACTTGTTCACATTATGCACTGATTTACTTTTAGGTGACACCTTTTCTTTCACAAACGCTGTAAATAAGAGAGTGTCATGGTTCATCAATGATCCATCTCCTAATTGAATTATCATGATAAAATGCCACTGTAGAACCGAAAAAATAAGGAATCTGAGGATACTAGCAGATAAGACATTGCATAATTTTCCCTTTGCACTTTATTTACACACAGATTTAGCCACACAGTTGCACACTTTTGTGCCATTCCTGGAACGAGATTCTGTTCAAATGAGAGACCATGCTTAGCTATCATGATAACAAAACAAGTGTTCAAGCCAGTGATGTCAAATGAAAGCTAGACTGGTGTGTCACAGCAAGGTTTCAACTATTTTTGTCCAAAGCCATGCTCAAGCATTTGGATGAGTCTTCGATATTCAGTGAAATTTTGCCAAGATATTTCTATATCAAACAAGCAGCAGAAGACTTGAGCATTATCCAAGCAAACTGTAGACTCGAACAGTCAGCATGTTGAATAGTTTTTTTTCATGTTCTTTTAGTATCAGTATCAACTCAACAAGTCTCCCCTGCATGGGCTCAGTTCAGAAAAACTGACCAACAAGGTACACACCTCTCAGAAGTGGGATTCGAACCCACGCCTCCAGAGGAGACTGCGACCTGAACGCAGCGCCTTAGACCGCTCGGCCATCCTGACATCCAGGGTTTGCTGCCTCTTGCCTTGGTGACCATTGTCTAGGTCATATGGTGACCACGCAAATGTAGAAGACGTATTTCGTTCGCAGTTTAATTATCTACGCGGATGACTTTAAATAGTTCTGCTGCAGTGTTAAAGAGCTGTGTTCTGGCGGAACAATCTGTGGGGAATTTGTAAGACACTAAGATCACAAATGTAGTAGGCATGATTTTAACATGACGCAGGGAGACCCCAACGGATTTTAGGTCCGTCACCTTATCCTCTCAGCCTTGATTATGGAAGGTTTTCCATGACCCCTGCACATCCATCAATGAGTCAACTGGTGCTTGCCTGCATCAAAAGGAAACCAATGGCAATCTTTCTGTTTGGTGCACAAAGTGGGCAGGTCATTTGAATCCAGCATTTGTCCTTTTCACCCATGTACTCATCACATGCAGATAGTGAAGTAATAGGATTTGGAAATAGGTTTATACTTTTCCCCACTCTGAAGTGATACTCATCCTTATATGTGATCTCAATCTATGTCCACCTCTCTGCTAATCACATGCGAGCACGACATTCTTACTCCTATTCCCAATGAAAAGGGGCTCATATAAAATTATGCGGCATTTATTAAATGTATGATTATAAATGACTTTGGCCTAACTGTCCTTAGGCTAGCTGAAAATGTGCATATAGGAAGATGTTCGACACAGAATTCAGATACCTCGATGTCATTATGTGTTCAGATTACCATTGAAGAATCGGACTGAGGTATTAAACAGGTAAAAGTTAGCAGAGGATGGTTTCGATCCATCGACCTCTGGGTTATGGGCCCAGCACGCTTCCGCTGCGCCACTCTGCTCGCTGCAAGCAACCGAGACGGGACTCACATCTTGTGGCAAAGAGTGGCTCGGCTCTACTCTTCTAGCTTCCAAACGGTGCTGCGAAACCCAGTGGGGTTCTTGTCAATATCAGATGAAGTGTCAATTGAATTTGAATTACAATGTAAAGGAGTCAGTCAGAGACCATGCTCAGCTATCATGATAACAAAACAAGTGTTCAAGCCAGTGATCTCAAATGAAACCTAGACTTTTGTTTTGGTGACCATGTGTAGGCCAAATAATGAACACGCAAAAGTCATGGATGTATTTTGTTGGCGTTTTAATTATCTACGGCTTCGACTTCAAAACGTGCTGCTGCAGTGTTAAAGAGCTGTGTTCCTGCATTTCTTCTCTTCAACCATGTACTGACCACATGCAGATCTTGAAGTGAAAGAATTTTGAAATAGGTTTTACTTTTCTTCACTCTGAAGCGATACTCATCCTTATCTGTGATCTCAATCGATGTCCACCTCTCTGCTAATTACATTTAAGCACTACATTCTTACACTTATTCCCAATGAAAGGTGGCTCATATAAAATTGTGACATTTATTAAATGTATGACTAAAAATGACTTTGGCCTAAGTGATTCTTGGCCAGCTGAAAATTTGCATATAAGAAGATCTTGCACACAACATTCTGACACCTCCATGGCATTGTGTGTTCAGATTGCCATGAAGGATTCCTTGATCACAATTTCCTTGTAAAACTTTTTCTCAATCTGCAAAATAGACCAACCAATATGAAATTAAATGGTAAGATTTTTTTTTTTGTATATTTAAAAGGTCCAAATGACACATACTAAGCTTATTTTATAAGGACTGGATTATGCAGACCAGTGTACAGTGTAAAGCCATACACTGATTTGCTTTTATGTGACACTTGTAGTTTTAGTTTCAGAAAATGTAAATGACTAGTTATGTCTGCAGCAAAGGCCAATTTCCATACCCACTCTTCATCAGACAGTAAAGGCTGTGGCTTGCCTTTACTTTCCAGGAAGTCACCTATTTCCTTTCTTAACTTAAATTCTCTGCTCAGAACTTTCTCACAACTTAGCCATCTTACTGCTGTGTAATATGGTAAATCTTGCGATTTTGTGTCTGTATCTTTCAACATGCCTCTGAACTGTCTATGGTTGAGGCTATGTGACCTTATTAAATTCACCATGTTCACCACAGGATTCAGTACACTGCTAATGTCTACATATTTAGCACACAAAGCTTGCTGGTGAATAATACAGTGCAGGAACATTGGTTGTAGAATGTTTTTCTCATTACACATCTGCTTCACTTGTCCAACCAAGCCTTTCTTTATGCCACTCATGTTCTTTCCTCCATCAACAGTCAGGCAACTGAGGTTAGTCCAGTCCAAGTTATAATCAGCAAATGTTTTTTTCAATTCATTGAATATATCCTCTCCCGTAACAGTGCCATACCTGCTATGTAGGGAAGCCAGCTCTTGTGTTATATTCATGTCTTCATCCACACCTCTAATGAACACAAGCAGTTGAGAGGTGGAACAGCTGTCCAGTGATTCATCCATTGCAATTGAAAAATGGCGAAACTTGCTTGCATTTTTCGCTATTTGAATCACAATGTTTTCACCCATGTCTGCAACACGGCGGGCAATGGTATTTGCACCCAAAGCTACATTTTCAAATTGTACAATCATTCCTTCACTACTTCACCATCTGTAAACGGTTTGCCACTTTTAGCCAGGATGTAGGCAACTTTATAACTGGCCTAAGTTAGGGATTCATTTTCATTTAAGGATTTACTGAACAAGTATTTCAAACTCCATTCTTCTTGAAATTGCAGACACTCATCGTCTATTTTTCTTTTCCTTTTCTCGGCCATCACTGGGCACTAAAATGAAGTGAATTCAACATAAATAAATAGTGAAACTGAAAGTATCTTGCACACAATATCGCTCAAAAAACCTGATTATGCAAACTAATTTCGTCGCAATTATAGCTGCAAATGACCCGAAACAATTTTTAATTATATCTTAAGATTTCTTAAGTTAAACTTACCTGAATAAAGTGTGCAAATATATCTACTTATGGTAGAGAGATTGTTGCTTTTAATCTTTCCTCTTCAGAATATTTGAAAAATTCTTACTAAACTAACGACATTCCCAATACTTTAAACACTTATGTGAAGGAAATTATCACTAAATAAAATAGAGTGCAACATGTTTCGCAATCAGACGCTAACTGACACCAAAATAATCAAGTCTTGAACAAGCAGCAAACCATTTAAAAACTTCACCACTAGATGGCGTTATATCGTTTTATTGACTGTGAACGGAAGTAGAAAAAGTAAGCAGCGAATAAGGTTTTGCAATGTAGTGATCGTTTGGAAAACATAACGCACTACTGCGTGCCTCTATTTTAATTCGGTAAAAACATAACGTCCACATAAGCGGCGGCTGATCTTGGCAGGATACATGTACATTTCCGTAATTTTTTTCCGTAGACAAAAAGGTCTCCACGGGCCGGATGAGAGGGCCGTAGTTTGGAGACCCCTGCATTAATTGAATACTCCTTGAATTGAGCTCCTTGAATACTGCTGTTGGACATGAAATCGGGGATAACCTTCATGGTGGGCTTCTTACAAGAAAAGCACATTAAGCAATTGGAGAAAGCTTCAAGAAACTCCTGAGATTCGCCCTCTCTGAGCAAGCACAGAGACAAGTATATTATTGAGGCCAGGTGTCATAACAGCAGACACATAAGCGGAGCCCGGATAGCTCATTTGGTAGAGCATCAGACTTTTAATCTGAGGGTCCAGGGTTCAAGTCCCTGTTCTTGTGTTAAAAAGCTAACGATTGTTTGTTGTTATTTGTGGGAAAATCAACAGCTTGTCTGAATCTTCCCTTGATGACAAAATTCTATGAACCTTTCTCTTGCACAGAGTACAAGCTCTGACATGCCAGATGTTTTCCAAGTCCTACACATACATGAGTAAATAATGGTTTAGTCTCACTGTGGTAAGCATCCTTTATGGTGGTAATTTTGACCAACAATAGTCGTCTTTGTTTGAACCCAAAAGATATTCCCATGATCCTCCCATGCAAATAACATTGGTTTAAACATACTTTAACTGTGACATTATTTGACGTGTCACTGAAACTTGAATTGTGAATACATAGGGTTGTTTTGACTCTGGACAGGCAACACAGAAGACGCTGTGGGTTCACAGAATAATTCACGAGTCGCTGTTATATGAACAATAAAACATTTTATTTTTAATTACCAGAAAAACTACAAAGATGTCAAATAATAAAATATCAAAGATGCAAACACACAAAGGTACAAATAATATTTCAAAATGATGTATATATTAGCGAAAGAGGCACAGGGTTTATTTGTATATTTGTTATTATCATTAAATCTGATTAAACATTTTAGGAGATTATTTTCTTTATATGGTTTAATCTATAGGTGGTGGTGAGGGTTTCTGTGTGTGTGTGTGTGTGTGTGTGTGTGTGTGTGTGTGTGTGTGTGTGTCTTAGTGTCTGAGTGACTGTTACTGGGTGGTGCGTCTTAGAAAAAGGCTTGCAGGTTTGAACAAGTTCCAGATGCTACTTTTCCTCATGGTGAATTTACTCGGAGACCACATGACTCTTATAGGTTTCCCCATATGAAGCTCACAATTAAGTGTTGCCAACGCTCGCTCAGCTGAGGAAACAAAATTCATTACAGGTCATTCATTTCAGTAAAAAATACTGGGGAAAGATGGGTGAGGAGAAAACACTCTCAAATTTTAAGTCAGAAAACCTGACCATATTCATGTAATAAAGTAGTAAAATAATACAGAAATTACTCCTGGAGTATTAAGTAGACAATAAACTGGTATAAATGCAGAAATAGTGTATTGGGGTTTAATGAGGATTTAATTACCATCGGCTCGCTGGTAAAAGTTGACGTAGGAATAACTGATTAAAACGCCGGCGTTCTGGTTCCTGCAGACATGAATGGAGTGAACGTGGCCCACAGAGCTGAATTTCTCCATCAGCATGTTATCTGTCACTTCATGGTGCAGATCATCAACATACAGTGCTGAAATACTGGAATTCATTTTTATCTAAAAAAATGATTTTAATGATTTATTTGACTAAAAAATAAAGAATAAATGAACGATTATATTTCCAGAAATGTTGCAGTGAGCAGAAATTGACCTTTCGGCTAATAGTGTAGGACACATCAGCATTAGCCTCATGCTAGCCGGGTTTGCTAGTGCTGTTTTTGTGTTAACTAGTTTCTTAGAATATTTGATTAAAAGTTGACCAAAACCAAATACATTCGTCAGACACTTATATTGTGTTTATAACTCACTAAATGTAGAATATTTAGACTGAGGATGAAGACTATTAAAGCTAAGATTAGTTAGCCGGCTAGTTAGCCTAGCTCAGTGGTTCTCAAATTGTGGGCCCTCTAGTGGAGAATAAAGATATGACAGGTGGGGCGCAATAAACGGCAGGATTTATTTATTTATTTGTTCTTCATTAATGATTTTCAATATGAATAAAGGTCATACACACAAAGCAGCACAAACAATGTTGTGAAAATCTATTCAATGGATAAATGTGTGACATTGATCACAAAAAACAAATAAACAAACAAACAAACAAACAAACAAACAGGTAATTCAGCACAAGCAGACAAAAAAAGGTAGATGGTAGGAGCAATAAACCAAAAATTCAGCCTTAAAAAAAATATAATTGTGGTTTGTGTTATTCTGTTATTTTGCCACATCTTATCTCTGAAACTTTTTAGATGTTGCTAAACTGAAAATTAAATACAGATCTCATCTCAATATTAAACATGACTTGAGAGTGACAGTATCAAGTCTACAGCTCAGTTGTGAAAAGATGTATGAAATGCATTTGCTCTATTTTACACAGACTGCAAAGTGACAGAAAGGCAAAGTGATAACACAACTACACCTTTCTTTTCTCTATTTTTGTTTTTGATACTAGTTTATGATCATTTAGAATTGGATAGTTTAATAAATTAGGCATTTTTCAACTTGAAGTATTTCATTAGTCTTTTTTGAGGTGACGGAGGACAGGTGGGGTTTAAAAATCCACCCCTCTGAAGTGGTAAATGGCAGAAAAAGATTGAGAATCACTGCTAAAAAAACACGAACAGAAGTCACATTAGTACAGAATGGAGCATAAAGCACGTCCGGATAGTGCCGCTAGAGGGCAGTGTGAGACTGAGAGTTGAGGATGTGAGCTGTGTGAAGCTGGGGATCAATAGTCTGTTAAGGGGTGGAAAGAGGGGAAAAGAAGGGAAAGAAGGAAAAACAGGAAGAAGAGAAAGAAAAATTTGAAAAATGGAAGAAAAAAGAAAAGGTAATGGAAACATGTCTTGCACATTTCTTATGGTTGTTGGCAGATTGATGTATATATTTTATAGCAAACTGCCTTATGTGCTTCCCAGGGAGAATCTCTGATGTGAATGACGCTGGTTCGAATCCCTCAATAGTGCACAAAAATACTGATGATGTGAATAAAAATACATCACTTGTCACTCATGTTCATTAATATCTTTGTGATTTGACTGATTTTTTTTTTTTACTGGAAATTCCAATAAAGTGCATAAAATGCATGTTTATTTCTTTTGCTCATGTAATTATTTAACCTTTAACACTTTTTTTAACAAAAGTCTATTTTTCATTATATGGGACATGTTCTGTATTTATCTTTTATATTTATATTCTACTTCTACATAATAATAATAATAATAATAATAATAATAATAATAATAATAATAATAATAATGAAGATGATAATGGGTTCACAGCAGGTTTACAGAATAATTCACGAGTCACTGTTCTATGAACAATAAAACATTTTATTTTTAATTACTGAAAATGCTACAATATTTCAAATCAATGTATATATTAACAAAGGTTATTTAGCAATAGATATAATCAAGTACAAAGATTAAAAACATGATCCTAATTGGGTCTGAAACAACAACCTAATCATAAATAACTATAGATTATAATAGTAGTAAATCCACAAAAATAAATGGTAAAATAATATCAAGTCTCTGAGTGACACAAAACACCAGGAAGAAATGGTTAAAGGAGCAGAACAGAAGAAACAGCAGGACTGGATGCAGATGAAGGACTGGATGCAGATGAAGGTCTGGATGCAGATGAAGGACTGGATGCAGATAAAGGTCTGGATGCAGATGAAGGTCTGGATGCAGATGAAGGACTGGCTGAAGGAGATGAACTTTAACTACCAGGCTGTAAAGACACATATTGTATATTATGAAATTAAGCATAATAATAATGATTATAATAATGACATATGAAGATATTTTTAAATTACAGCAATCTGCATTGGTACATTTACATTAGGTTTGGCTGCTGAATTGTTGCTGAAGGATCCACCAAACCGTGACTTTGTAAACTAAAAAAGAGAGGCGACAGAACAGACTGACATTCATGTAAAATCATACATGTGCTGGAAATGTAAAGATCTGATTTCCCTTTTGAAGAAAACACAAATAATCTTCTATACAATAAAATACAATATGAATATAAAAGGCTTTGGGGACGTTCCAGAGATAATTGCGTGTGGAGTAAATACTGAAATATGAAAATAATGAATGAGCAGTGATAATGTAAGTGCAGGCTGTATAATGGTGGGGGTGGAGGTAGGGGGCGCTACAGCAGTAGGAGTGGAGTAAAGCAGGTGGAACACTTGCAGCAGGTGAAACACTTACGACCTGGTAAAAGAACAATAAAGAGTGTGGAAAACAGGTTTTATTCACCTTTTAGTCTTGGTATTTTTTACAGATCTAAATAAGAAGAAACATTGCAAAATCTAACATTCACACATTAATATGTTTAATCCACAATCATCTCTGTACACTAGTGAGAGTCTGAGGGCAGAAGTCAAGTGATATGAAACATATTCTTTTGAAACAAGAAGTTTCAAAAGATTTTTCTGAACCTTTTTGATCTTGTAGAAAGCACAAGATGAATCATGTTTCCTAAAGAGATAATGTGAGTTCTAATGTTCTTCCTCCTCGTCCCAGCAGAACAACTTTCACCTCGAGTAAAACAAATTATGTTTGTTTCTAACGTTTCTTCTATGCTGAAACACTTCTGTACATCGTTCACTTCACACAGTAAAGACTTAAAAATAAATCACTATCACACATTGATGAAACGCTGTGAGCAGGATTTGAACCTGCGTGGGGAAACCCCATTGGATTTCAAGTCCAACACCTTAACCACTCGGCCATCACAGCAGTGATGAAGTTTGCTGCAATGTCTTGACTTGTCTACAATTTTACCTAAAAAGAAGCATTTAGAGTTAAAAGTGTCAGAGTACACAGAGTACCAGCTCTAACGTTTCCACATGCTTTCCAAGTCTTACCCATACATTAGCAAATTATGGTTTAGTCTCACTCTGATAAGCATCCTTTATGGTGTATTTTGACCAACCAATGGCTCTGACAATAGTCGTCTTTGTTTGAACCCAAAAGATATTCCCATGATCGTCCCATGCAAATTATAATTGGTATAAACATACTTTAACTGTGACATTATTTGAGGTGTCACTGAAACTTGAATTGTGTATAGATCTCAGTCACTATTTGCAGAGTTATCTTTTTATTCAGCTAGAACAAATTGACAAAGCTTGGTAACATGTTATAGGAGGGTTATAATGTAGTAACGTTAATTTGATAAAACAGACTACACTTTGAACAAATTCAAAGTCTCCACATTGGAAAATCAAAGATAGAGCAACTGCTAATAGAGGCCAAAAAGCAAGAGTCCAGCAACCATGACCTCGACGTGATTTTCAAGCTTCAAGAAACTTCAAGTAAGGTGTCGCCTGGCAAGGTGTCGCAACTGTTTTAGTTTCTAAGCAGGAACTTGAGCAGAGCCCAGATAGCTCAATTAGTAGCGAATCAGACTTTTAATCTGAGGGTCCAGGGTTCAAGTCCCTATTCGGGTGTTAAAAAGTCAGCGGGTGGCTGATTCTTGTTGTGGGACAATCCAAAGCTTTTCTGAATCTTCCCTTGATGTCAAAATGCCATGAGATTTTTACTTACAAAGAGTACCGGCTCTGACGTTTCCACATGCGCCATTAACTCCAAGTAGCTGACTTCACCCACCTCATGGCC
The DNA here is from genome assembly GCF_946808225.1 of Silurus aristotelis. Classification (NCBI taxonomy): domain Eukaryota; kingdom Metazoa; phylum Chordata; class Actinopteri; order Siluriformes; family Siluridae; genus Silurus; species Silurus aristotelis. The sequence goes on along the minus strand of NC_139576.1, from coordinate 32,797,761 downwards.
CAGATAAGGCTTTGCATTTTTCTCGTCGCAGTTTTAATGACAAATTGAGTCTGACGGTCAGGTTGCAGGCTCTGACATTTTCCGCATTGGAAGTCCCTGATTGTTGGTGTAAATAAGATTCAGGAGTTACATTTCATATGTAAAGGAAACAATCTGTTACACTATACAGTGAAATAATGAACTCAGTGTCACTCATTTGGTCAGTGATGAAATGTAAAGTTAGTTTGCAAAAAGCAAATGCTATATATAAGACTGGACAAAGATTGGAAAAGGAGCTTTTAAGGTGCTTTTTATGTGAGTTATACATAATCTGTATCTAGGTTGAAAGCAAGTGCATAAGCCGAGTCCGGATGGCTCAGTCGGTAGCGCATCAGACTTTCAATCTGAGGGTCCAGGGTTCAAGTCCTTGTTTGGTCGTTTAAAAGCTAACTAGTGGCTCATTCTTTGTGGTGGGATAAGCCAAAGCTTATCTGAATCTTCCCTTTATGTCAAAATGCCATGATATTTTTTTCTTGCACAGAGAACAGGTGCTGACGTTTCCACATGCTTTCCAATTCTTACCCATACATTAGCAAATTATGGTTTAGTCTCACTGTGGTAAGCATTCTTTATGGTGTTAATTTTGACCAACCAATGGTTCTGACAATAGTCGTCTTTGTTTGAACCCAAAAGATATTCCCATGATCTTCCCATGCAAATATCATTGGTTCAAACATACTTTGACTGTGACATTATTTGAGGTGTCACTGAAACTTGAATTGTGAAAAGATCTCAGTCACTATTCGCAGATTTATCTATTTTTTTCAGCTAGAGCAAATTGACAAAGTTTGGTAACATGTTATAGGAGGGTTATAATGTGCTAACATTAATTTGATGAGACAGACTACACTTTGGACAAATTAAAAGTCTCCACATTGGACAAAAAGCAAGAGTCCAGCAACCATGACCTCGATGTGACTCAAACACACAACCTTTTGATCGGGAGTCAGACGCGCTACCGTTGCGCCACGAGTTCCAAGGGGCTGCTTTGAACCTCTTCATGGCCCAGAGAAGGCTTTGCATTTTTCTTGTCGTGGTTGTAATGACAAATTGAGTACTTTGATAGTGACATTATTTGAGGTGTCACTGAAACTTGAATTTTGAATACATCTCAGTCACTATTTGCAGAGTTATCTTTTTTTCAGCTAGAGCAAATTGATAAAGCTTGGTAACATGTTATAGGAGGGTTATAATGTACTAACATTATTTGGATGAAACAGACTATGCACCACGAGGTCTGAGTAGCTTGAGATGTAAAATTGCAAGTGGATAAGATGGTTTCTCTGGGGCAATGAATGGTGAATTGCAGGCTTTGCTCTGACCCTTTTGAAAGCTTGATAGTATTTGTTAGCAATGGAAAAAAAACTGTGATTTTAAACAGACTACGAGCCATCCGTTGAGATAAACAGTTCCGAGGTAGTAAAATACAGACCTCCACAACATAGCGGCTCTGTGACGCAATGGATAGCGCATTGGACTTCTAGACTCGGCGGTAGAGCTATTCAAAGGTTGTGAGTTCGAGTCCCACCAGAGTCGTTGTGCGTATTTTACTTGCCTTGCTAGTAACTTTCATTTTACACTAGGTAGATTGAAGAGCCATATCGCAGGTGACATTTCCGTGCTTCTCGTCCTAACCCGAAATGCTTTGTTGGGCGCAGTTTTCAAAAAAATCTCCTCTTGTTCCACTTGGTTCTACTCATTTGACCAAAACGTTGCTGTACCCTAATCGGATGTTCCAACAAATATTCCTGACACAGAATCATTCCATACTTTGTGCTTACACATCCAAAGCCCACAATAATGTTTTGATTAGCAAAGATTAGGAACATGGTCACAACTGTTTTGTCTCATCGGCACAACCATTTATAGACTGCTTGTGTTGATTCAACTGCCAGGCAATGGTGGATTCTGAGGTGTTGATTACATGGGTATGTCTTAAATCCAAAGTGAACAGTCCAGTGGTATAGTAATTGTTCTAAATATGATTTAAAAATCTCTTATATTAAACCAATACAACATGCATGGGTCCAAAAGCAAACGATCTAGGTCAGCTGAATACCACTTAGGACATTGGTGCCTAATGTTGGTTAGTTGCAGGTCCCCTTTGTTATTGCTGAAGGCGTGGTACCATGGCCATACAAACTGCAATGAAAATCAGGTAAATCGGGTACGACTGTGCTGTGATTTCAACACAAAACATTATAGGTCTTTTTATCAATGAGCAAACTGTTTGTGGTGGTACAACGCCCTAGCAAGCTCAGATTCCGAGGTTTGTAATAACACGGATATACCGTACAGTCAGTTTGGACAGTACATTGGTACAGCAGTTGCTCTAAATCAGTAAAAAAATCGTTTTACACAAAAGAAAAACAACAGCCAACAGGGCCTTTATTGTATTACATTCTCAGAGCGGGGGTTCCTAGTAACTGCCTTCGGCCAGGTCGCCTCGTTAGCGCAGTAGGTAGCGCGTCAGTCTCATAATCTGAAGGTTGTGAGTTTGATCCTCACGCGAGGCAAGTTTTCTTTTGAAATCTTCATCACTGCTAGTGGTTCTACAGGCAGACAAACTGCAACAAAAATCAAGTAAAACAGCTACAAGTGTTTCGTCTCATCGGCACAAACAATTATATACTGCTTGTGTTGATTCAACTGGCAGGCAATGGCAGATTCCGAGTTCTTGATTACAAGTGGGTTTCTCTTACAACCAAAGCGCACAGTCCAGTGGTACAGCAATTGTTCTACAAAAGATTTTAGAAATCTCTTATATAAAACAAATATACATTCATGGGTCCATGAGCAAACAATCAAGATCAATTGCTCCTACCACTAAGGACAGTGGTGCCCAATGTTTGTTAGTTGCAGCACTGCTTTGTTATTGCTGAAAGAGTAGGACCCTCAGAGCAATTGCTGTCAACAGTTGTGTGTTGCATGCAAATTTCAACAGAATTTTAGTGGTTTGTTTGAGACTATGATCAGATATTAGATAGAACGTTTTCACTGCTATGGCATGGCTATTGTTTGTCAATATGTATCTTAACTATATTTGTATTTGATCATATTTTCTGTTGAGGACCTTAGCAAGTCTGAAATTAATGGTAGGACTAGCATTAAGACAAAAATCTAATTCATGCTTCTGCCTTATTAGCTGTTAGCTCGAATGAATATGTCCATGCACTTTTTTCCCCCTAAATCTTAGAGCGAAGAATTCCCATTCAACAGCTGGCTGAGCATTTGCTGTCTGGCAGGAAGGCACTGTGGCTTAGTTGGTTAAAGGGCCTGTCTTGTAAACAGGAGATCCTGGGTTCGAATCCCAGCAGTGCCTGATGCAGTTGTCCTTTGGTGCTTCCGCTTGAGTGCCTTTGAGCTTTTTCTTCATGGCTTGAGATAGAACATTGCAAGTGGATAAGATGGTTTCTCTGGGGCACTGAATGGTGAATTGCAGGCTTTGCTCTGACCCTTTTGAAAGCTTGATAGTATTTGTTAGCAATGAAAAAAACAGTGATTTTAAACAGACTACGAGCCATCTGTTGAGATAAACAGTTCCGACATAGTAAAATACAGCACTGTGAACGTAGGGCTCTGTGGCCCAATGGATAGCGCATCGAGACAATGGACTGGTTAAAAGATGACAAGATGCCAATAAAATCAATAAAAAAGAAAGAAAAGGAACTGCGGAAAGAGTTTATCTGAAGGAAATGACAGTGGAGGCAGGACAACTGAAAGATGTGAGAGTATCAGACATAAATAAAGGATTAACAGAGCGGATTGGTGAAGGGAGGATTCTTGTAGTGCGTCCCAAACAAAATAAGTTGTATGAGGTCACTCTGGAACAATAAGAGGACACTGAGTATCTCTTGGACGGTTTGGTTATCAATGGAACCAAGTGTGAGGTCAAAAGACTGCAAAATAGAGACTATGTTGTCTCCTTCATGCAGCTGCCTGTCTACATTACTGATAATAAAGTTATAAATAAATTGTAGGGATAGGGAGTTTTCCCAATATCCAAAATAAAAAGAAGAGTGTATCCAGGCACCAACATTGAGGACGGGACGAGGTTTGTGAAAACGTGGCTGCCAAAAAAAGTTGCCTCTCTCCCAATACAAAAATAGAAACAGCAGAAGGCCTGCAGTACTTTCGGGTAACGCACAGCCATCAAGTGAAGACCTGCCGGCTGTGCATGAGCCCGAATCATTTGGTGAAGGATTGCCCAGATTTTAAGTGCTTCAACTGTGAGAAGAGAAGGCACATTGTGAGGGACTGCAACGCAGTAACGTGCCCGGATTGCAATCTGCCTTTAAATAAGTGTAAGTGTTGGATGGGAAACGAGGAGGAGGAGGAGGATGAACAGCAGGTGGATGCGCAGTTGCATGAACGAGACTGTGAGCGGCGAGAAGAGTAAATAACAACACAAGAGGGAGAAACAACAATGGACAAGAACGTGGAAAAGAAGGAAAGAAGCACAACAACCAGGAGGATCACTTACAGCAGGATGGGGAATCTAGACCCAAATAGGACTAACTGAAAGTTTGCAAAATGCTTTGGTGGAGAGGAAGGACCAAGGGAAGAGACATCGGTGGACATGCAACAGGACGGAGAATCATGGACTCAAATGGAGTTGATGTACAGCCTGCAAAATGACCTGAACACAATAAAATCCGGCCCTCTAGCATGTAAGGAACAAGCAACAGGAATAAAAGATGAAAAGGAAAAGAAAAAAGGAGGACAAACAAGTGAAACCAACGAAAAGAATGAGGTCAGTAAAGACAATATCTAATGTAGAGAGGTTGCCAGAAAGAAAGTCCTTAAAAAAGACATGATAAAGACTGAAAACAGGTTTGACTCGCTAAAGGACTTGGAGGAGATGAACTGAGATGATCAGTCGAAGGGAAATTAAAATGTATTTTTATTTTAAAACTGTTATGGATTATAAATTGATATCCTTCCAAAAGTTGCGAAGTAACGCCGTGACATCATTGTGCGATGACGTCGTTTCGTCGTTGAAGTGCAAGACTGCGTCTTTATGTTACAAAGTATATAGAAAATGTAGTACATTACAGAGTCTCTGTATTTTCTGAGCAGCACTGCATTTGAAGAAAACATTCACTTGTTTTAAGGTCAGTGTTACTCTGATATAATTTTTTTATTTTTTATTTTTTTTAGAATGATCACAAAAACACAATGAAATTTCTCAAATTGTCGGGTAATCTCAGCAAAAATATTATTATAAATATTGTTTGTATGTGTTATGTTTAAAAATAGATAAAAAAAAAAAAAAAAGGTAAAAAGACATACATATTAGGTCTTAACATCAAGCATCGATTTTAGATGCATCTTCAATGGAATGAATTTGTGTAGGCAGAACACATCAATAAAAAGGAACTACATACCTGTTTTTACTAACGAGCCTTACTCCCTTTCCACTTGGTCTCCTGAACACACAACATATGTACCTTTCTCCTCTCCATCATATCAGCTACCTCTCTCCCTTTACCAGTAATAGTAACTGGGACCGGCACTAAGAGTGCACTGGCTTGTGCAACCCTATTGGCTGGGTTTTTCCTATCGATCTGTCTAATTTATATATCCATCTTCCTGCTAGTCTGTATTAACAGTTTTTCTGGCTGTTTTTCCCACTAATAGGTAACCATCTACTTGTTTATTCTGTATGTCTGTGTTTGAAAGACAAAGGAGAATAATTATTTTATTGTTGTTTTGATTTCTAATGAAAATAAAGTCACTGTCAGAAGTGGGATTTGAACCCACGCCTCCATGTGGAGACCAGAACACTCAGTTTTCTGGAAGGTACAGAACCTTGAGTCTGGCGCCTTAGACCGCTCGGCCATCCTGACATACAAGCCTTTGTTTCTTATCCCCTCAGTGGCTGATAAAACTATTTTTACAAGTTTCTGTCTACTTGTTTGTCCGCTCTATCCTTCTATTTGTGTGTTTTTTATCTATCTACGTCACTCTTATCTGGTTTTCTGTCTGAATGCATACATATGCCTGTTCATCTTTCCTATCAATCCATTGATCTGTCTAATTTATATTTCCATCTGCCTGCTTGTCTGTATTAACAGTTTGTTTCTGTCTGTCTGTCTTTCCCACTATTAGGTAACCATCTTTGTTCTGTATGTCTGTGTTTGAAAGACAAAGGAGAATTAATCTATCTATCTATCTATCTATCTATCTATCTATCTATCTATCTATCTATCTATCTATCTATCTATCTATCTATCTATCTATCTATCTATCTATCTATCCATCCTTTCATCCATCCATCCATCTATCCATCCATCCATCCATCCATCCATCCATCCATCCATCCATCCATCCATCCATCCATCTGCCTGTGTTGTGTATTTCGTCGTCTTGATGAGGTGTAGTTGTCGGCTGCAAGGACTCTCGTTAGACACCGTATTTCGTGTAAATAATGATTTTTATTCAGCACAGAAATATAGCATCTTTACAGGCCTTCAGGTCAAGCCTGGAGTCAGCACGCTCTGATTCAATGTCTGACTCCAGATCCATGCTTACACACACATTAAATGCTTGCCCGTTTTCCGGGTCCGCCTCTTAATGTAAATTAGGTGCATATGAGCTTACTGTGCAATAATGTTGAACGTAAAGAAAAGCTTGTCTTTGTCCTACTGAGATGTCCAGATGTTTCCAGGTGTTATTCCCAGATCATAAAACATCCTGTTTTTCCTGTACCTCCTCGTATATGATGAACGGGTCAGAGGTCACCTTCCCAGAGGATATACATCCTTGACCACATTCTATATTTGTTTTAAGAATACGGCGTCAGTCTCTCTGTGGCCTTGAGATAACATTAAATCCAAATCTATTGTTTACAGAGAACCATCTGTACAGGCGGTTCGGTAATGACCTTTTGGCCTCTTCAGGAGTGTCACTATTGAAGCAAAACATGAATTTAGGCCTTTTGATATTACACATTTAAGATACTACACGTTTAATATACTACACCTGCTTGTCTGTATTAACTGTTTTTTTCCTCTCTGTCTGTCTGTCTGTCTGTCTGTCTGTCTGTCTGTCTGTCTGTCTGTCTGTCTGTCTGTCTGTCTGTCTGTCTGTCTGTCTGTCTGTCTGTCTGTCTGTCTGTCTGTCTGTCTGTCTGTCCCACTAAGAAAATGGGTGACCATGTACTTGTTTCCTCTGTATTTCTTGTTTGAAAGACAAAGGAAAAATTATTTTGATAATTGTTAGTATTTGAACACACACCTCCATGTGGAGATCAAACATTCAGTTTTCTGGAAGGTTTTAATCCTTGAGTCTAGCACTTTAGACGACTCAGCAATACTATTAAGAGCTATATTTTACAAATTTCTGTCTACTTATTTATCTTATCTTGACTTCTATTTGTGTTTATCTATGTCAGTCTAATCTGTTTTTTAGTCTGAATGCCTATATGCCTGCTAATTTTTTCTATCGCTCTAGCAATCTATATCTATCTAATTTATCTACTCATCTGCCTGCTTGCAGAGGCGGCAAAAGTACACACATCCTTCATTTAAGTAGAAGTACAGATATTCATGTTTTGAAAGACTCTGGTAAAAGTTGAAGTTCTGACTATAATTTTTTACTCAAGTTACAGTGAAAAAGTTTGGGCTCTGACATGTACTTAATTAGTAGTAAAATGCTACTTTTTACTTGTTTCAGTGTCACACTGGTAACTGGACCTCACATCATATTAATATTAGGGCTGTCAATCGATTCAAATATTTAATCACACTGTTCTAAATGTGAAGAGAGATGACAGAGATGTCAGAAAGCGCCCCCTATATGTTTTCTCGCATCAGTAAAACAAATGTTTACTGATTAAATATTATTTTTCGGTAAAGTTTATTTATTTATTTTTATAGCTGAGCAAAGAAAAGACATGGTGAATAAACGTGTGTTGCACTGGAGGATTAATTTCGCCTCTTTCATATTTATTTATTTATTTATTTATTTATTTATTTATTTATTTATTTATTTATTTATTTATTTATGTTTTAATTAAAAATGATCAAAGAGAAATGCGCTGCATTGATCACACGTTAATAAAAACAGGAATTTTTTTTTTTTACAAAAAAACTAATTACAAATGTTGTTACCCAATGAATGCTGAACAACAACCATATAGAACACAAGCAGAGAAAAGATAATGATGATCAGGAATGTCTCTGTTCTCAGTCATGTTTACATCACTGACTCCCTCTGTCTCATCCATGTTAACCCCAAACTCTTGTTGCCTTCTGACTGCTTATTGTTGACTTTGTAAACTAGTCTACATCTGTGGTGTGTGAGAGCCAAACAGAAAGATTGCCATTAGTTTCCCTTTGATGCACGCAAGCCACAGTGGCCTTAAGGCAGAACCTTGTGTAGTCATGGCTGAGTGGGTAAGGTGACGGATTTGAAATCCGTTGGGATTTTCCTGCACCATGTTAAAATCTTGCCTACTACGTTTATGATCTTCGTTTCTTACAAATTTCCCACAGATTGTTCTGCACAGCTCTTTAACACTGCAGCAGAACTATTTTAAGTCAACCCCATAGATAATTAAACCGCAAACGAAATACTTCTTTTACATTTGCGTGTTCAAGTCTTCTGTTGCTTGTTTGATACTGAAATATTCTGGCAAAATTTTACTGAATATCGAAGACTCATCCAAATGCTTGAGCATGTCTTTGGACAAAAATAGTTAAAACCTCACTGTGACACACCAGTCTAGCTTTCATTTGACATCACTGGCTTGAACACTTGTTTTGTTATCATGATAGCTAAGCATGGTCTCTTATTTGAACAGAATCTGGTTCCAGGAATGGCACAAAAGTGTGCAACTGTGTGGCTAAATCTGTGTGTAAATAAAGTGCAAAGGGAAAAGAATGCAATGTCTTATCTGCTAGTATCCTCAGATTCCTTATTTTTTCGTTTCTATAGTGGCATTTTATCTTAATAATTAAATTAGGAGATGGATCATTGAGGAACCATGACACTCTCTTATTTACAGCGTTTGTGAAAGAAAAGGTGTCACATAAAAGTAAATCAGTGTATTGTATAATGTGAACAAGTGAAAAGGACAGATTTCACAACAATGCTGTACAGAGTACACTGATCTGCATAATCCTGTTACTGAAAATAATTTGCATTGTTTAGTGGCTGTTTCTCTGATGTAGTGACTGGCAGAGTAATGAAAATACTCCACCATGTACAGTAATTGGGTAACAGTAGGTGGCGCAATAATGACCTTGTTTATTCATGACATAAGAATTAATGATGTCAACATTAATAAAAAAAACACAAAGGTGAAGGAGAGAGAGATGGATCGCAGTGCTGTTTGTTGACCACGACTATTATGTCTGTCAACTGACCAATCAATGCAGAGTTTGTTTAAAGTTCCAGCCAATCATTGGACTTATACAGAGTATGTAGCGGCCTATTGAGTGACGTCATCACCCGGCCTGCCGCGTTGCCTAGTGGTCACGTGGTCGGTTACTGCGTTCAATAAGGTCCTATAATGAGGTTGGTGGTGTTTTTATTTATTTATTATATATTTTTATTATTTATTTATTTATTTATTATTTGTTTTATTTATTTACTTATTTTTTTTTGCATCTGTGCCTGAATTAAAACATTTATTTGGGTTTTTTTATGTATTGATTAATGTTTGACATAAACAATGCGAAAAATAACAGAAAATATCTTATTCTTTTTTTTCTTCATTTTTTGCCTGTTAAGTTTAAATAACATTGGATTGTTTTCTTTTTTTTTCTATATTTTTTGTAGTGAATTTTGTGTCATTGCTGCTACACTGTGCATCTGAACAATTATGACTCAAATCTTACAATAAACTTTAGGTTTTTATCACATTTTCTACTTTCATTCATCTGATTGTCTCCCCAGTGTCCAACTGCTCCATGGCTTTGTGTATCAGTCACCTCACAACTATAGAAAAGATTTACCACTAGTCTCCTTTCTTTCTTAATTCAGTCTCTCAGTTAGTTCATTTTCCTGCAGGAATTGAGGAAAGACACACAAAGCTTTTGCTCAGCAGCTCTCAGTGTCTCTCTGTTTTTAGTTTCATCAATACGTCTGGTAATTGTGTAATCTGAGAGGAACTTTAGCTATTTCTTTAACTGCGTCAGGGCCGAGCATCTTGTTGACAGCAGCTTTGCAGGCAGGTAGCATTAATGTCTCTGCCACAGTGTGGGGCTTTTTTTGATTAGGCTACGAGTTCAGCTACTAGGTAGTTTACTTTGAGATCTCTCTCCTTCACCTTTGTGTTTTTTTTTTATTAATGTTGAAATCATTAATTCTTATGTCATGAATAAACAAGGTCATTATTGCGCCACCTACTGTCACTCAATTACTGTACATGGTGGAGTATTTTCATTACTCTGACAGTCACTACATCAGAGAAACAGCCACTAAACAATGCAAAATATTTTCAGTAACTTAATAATCATTTTCTATGAGACCAGCTCTCTCATCTACACTCCCAAAAACATCAGTAGTTTGTAACCAGACACACTGATAACATCCTCACACATCTCCTTAATATCACACATCTGTACTCTGGTCTGAGAGAAAAAAAAAAGAGAGAGAGAGAGAGAGAAAGAGAGAGAGAGAGAGAGAGAGAGAGAGAGAGAGAGAGAGAGAGAGAGAGAGAGAGAGAGAGAGAGAGATCCAAAAAATATTATAAAACAAACAGCTGATTAATAGTTTTTACACAGAATTAAGCAAAAAATCAAGCACTGACAGTGCCACTAGAGGGCAGTGTGAGACTGACAATTGTCAATGTGAACTGTGTGTAACAATTCAACTTTTTCTATATCTAATGCAGTTCTTCTTCTTCTTCTTCTTCTTCTTCTTCTTCTTCTTCTTCTTCTTCTTATTATTATTATTATTATTATTATTATTATTATTATTATTATTATTATTAGTGTTATTAATTTCTTCTACTCCATGCTTTGATCTTCAGTTAAAAAGTCCAAATTCACAATATAGAACTACTGCAGCATTTCAGTGGCAACATACAGCATGTTTTTTTAAAGTAAGCGACTAAAAACCCCAAAGGAATTTTCCTGGCACTTTATATGAGTTGTTGTAGAAAAAGCATCAATTAATTGCAGAGAAGCCCCTTTTTTAATAACACTGTTTTTGGTCCTGTGTATTTTGGTGTGTTTTAATTTTAGAGCATGTTGTATTTAATAAACTTTGCATGTGTTTAAATGCTTTTCCTTTTCATGTTTTCTCCATGAAGCGTTTACTAAGAGCTTACGAGCATGGGTAAAAGAACATGGGTAAAAAACTGAACAATCCACAAATAATGTGAGAAGATGCTCAAAATCAAGATTTACAGTAAACATACCAAGAAGCCTGAAAACTGCTGCTACAGAGACGTCTTAGTACGGTGTTTGCTCTGTTCTTGTTTGCAACAGCCAAGTGTTCAGGATCAGCCAAAGGTCCTCTCTAGTAAATAAAAGATTTGGATATAAAGTAATCCCTCGAATATCATCGGGGGGGTTACGTTTCAGACCCCCCAATAGGAGAAAGAACGTGAAGTGGCAACCGAAAATATGTATACAGTACTGTATACAGAATTTATAAACCACATCAACACTCTTATGAACCTTTTCTCTGCTTTTAAACATTTTATATTCTTAAACCTACGTCATTTACCATTTTAACATAAAAACTCTATATGGGTACTCACCAGTGAAGGTACAACCTGAATGATGAAGATGATGATGAATTAAGTGTGCAGTACTAATGATGATGAAGGTGATGAAATGAATGTACTGCATACCCAAGAAGAGCATTACAGCTCTTCATCAGGTGGTGCAGTATCTTCACCCTCGTCCATAACTTCTGTTGTCACTAAAGGCATAGTGTCTGGTGTCTTCTTCCGAGTGATGAACACAGTTATGGGGAGTTGCTGGTGCTGCTTTTTCTTCTGGGTAAAAAGGTTTTTTATAAGCAGACATGTTACCCTCGATTGCATTTGAGAACTGCAACAAATGAAGAATGTGGGGGTCCCATTCTTGAGCTAGTTGCTGAAGTTCTTTGGACAGTCTGACAAGGGTTGCAAGGCGCTCAAGTGTTAGACCAACCTGTGCTGCAATCTCACGCTCTACGCCGAGCACATCATTTAATTCTCCATGTCACATGGACTTCATGCAAAACACACGCCGGCTACTGACTGGTAGTTTAAGAACAACCAGTGCCGCATCTGGTTTATCCAAACCACTAAAGGAGACTCCAAAGAGAGGTCTCTGTGCCGCAATCGATTACTGCAATGGTCTGTTATCCATAATGTCAGTAGTTCAAACTCATCCAGACCTGTGGTGGCTTTAGTTAAACTCTAAAGTGCTGCTGAGCTTCATGATCATCTCCACTGAACATAAGCGGAGGACTGAGTGATTGTTGCTGGCAGGTGGTGCGTCTGGGAAAAATGCTTTGAGGGTTTGTTTTTGAGTCAGTGCAGTTCGGAAGGTGTTTGCAAATATGATGTTTGATGTCTGATTTTCCGACTGAGAGCTCGCCGTCCTCTTCCGCAAAAGTAAATTTTTTAACATGCTGACACGTGTAGTTACGTTCCTGTTGAAAAACAATATATAAAATATAAAGACAATATCTGCTGCTGTGATGGCCCGAGAGGTAAAGGCGTTAGACTCGAAATCTAATGGGGTTTTAGCTCTCAGTAATTGTGTTGTATAAACCCACTTATTGCTAAGGGTACAATGGAGTTCAAGAGAAAGTGAACCCTGTATAGCAATTAGGTTGGAAACTGGATTATCTGCACTTCTTTTTTGCTTAAAGAACTGAGCTGTGCAGTAAAACTCAATGGAACTTAAACTGTCTTGTGTTTAATGGTGAGAAAAGTGGCAAAGTCTGTCAGAGACACTATCAATTCTAAATGCTTCTTTTTAGGTGAAATTATAGACAAGTCAAGACATCGCAGCAAACTTCATCACCGCTGTGATGGCTGAGTGGTTAATGCGTTGGACTTAAAATCCAATGGGGTTTCCCCCACGCAAGTTCAAATCCTGCTTACAGCGTTTCATTAATGTGTGATAGTGATTTATTTTTAAGTCTTTACTGTGTGAAGTGAACGATGTACAAAAGTGTTTTAGCATAAAAGAAACGTTAGAAACAAACATAATGTGTTTTACTTGAGGTGAAAGTTGTTTTTCTGGGACGAGGAGGAAGTCCATTAGAACTCACATTACCTCTTTAGGAAACATGATTCATCTTGTGCTTTCCACAAGACCAAGAAGGTTCAGAAAGATCTTTTGAAACTTCTTGTTTCAAAAGAATATGTTTCATATCACTTGACTTCTGTTCTCAGACTCTCACTAGTGTACAGAGATGATTGTGGATTAAACATTGTTAGATATTTATTATGCCCAAACGAAACCTAATTCTTGGAGAGGTTTTCCATATGACCTGCGATGCCCGTAGTGCCTTTCTGAACAGGGAAGAATCACACCGCACAGAGCAAATGTTCTTCTTCGGTTTATTGCAGGCAGCAGACATGTATATATACACACATTGGAGAGAAAGCTGACCTTAAGTTGTTTCCTGTTTAGACAAGAGGATATACTAGCCGGAGATGTGTGAGTCCAGATAAGACTCCCTGTTTACCTTACATACTAACATCGTAAATATTCTAGAGACACTGAACAGACAAAGGAATGTGTGTGAAACAGTGAGAAAACCGTCTTAACACTAACGATGACCGTTTAAATCATTTATGATTTAGCATCACACACCAAAACATAGGATGCTCATCCTGGGAACAGTATCAGTGACATAAACTGCAAATGAAAAGATAAAAAGACAAACAAAAACATACAGATTCCATTTCATTCTTTCCCAACATGCATATAATCCTTCATCATCACCACTCCAATCGAGGCCTGTCTAATCATCGTCATCAAACATGGCAACATACAAAGTACAATTCCAACAATCAATACAAGAATCATTCCTAAAACAAAATAGTGTTCAACACTTGTAAACAAACTCTTAATCTTCTCAAAAAACTTTGTTCAGCAGTTGTTTCACGTTCTCCAAGACTTCATGAGACAATTGTTTCTCAGTGCTTGTTCAATATGTCTATGTGTATTATAAGGTCGTTTCTTCTCACTGAATCATGTATTCAAAGAGAATAAAAAAGATTTGGAGTCTAGTTACAACTATGCACATATAGTTATAGAATTTAGACCTAGAGCAGGTATCAGGGTAAGCGAGTCAAGTGAGTCAGATCTTCACCCCGGAGGTGGCCCCCTTTCTACTATAAAGAAAGTATCTTTCCGTGGGCTCTCCACTGTTTCAGCCCTAAATACTCACTTAGGTAGCTTCTTAGGCCAACAGACCAATTAGTGCATAGAATAAGTGGGTGCTGTTTTAATCCTGCTTGCGTGTATCCACTGTGGCTGATAATCAGTCAGAACTTCAGTTCTGGTTACAGCTAGAACAGTCGCTGGACCAGATACTTCGGCTCACCGACCTTGGTAGGCTTCAGACTTCATATCAGGACCTGCTGATTAGGCACAAAAGGGTGTGTTGGCTTATCTGTGGGCAGAGGAAGAGTTAGTAAGACATCAGCACTGATAGAATTAAATTTTTTCAACCAGGGCAGAAATGTAGTTGTCCACCATCACTTCCAGGTTACCTAAGGAAGAAATGCCAGTGCGTCCCCTGACCCATGGGGTCGGGAAAGGCTTGAACATAAAACTTTCAAAGGTTAGTTTTGTTGAAGATGGGGTCATTTTTATTTCTGTGAGTACTGCCGGGAGAACAACAGTCTTCAATGCAGGCTATAGTAATACGCTCCTTAATGGTTCTGTTTGTTCTCTCTACCACTCCAGCTGACTGTGGGCGATAGGAAATATTAAAAATGCCAGTCGATTGCTAAGCTTTTAGCCAAAAGTTGTGTTACCTTTGAAGCAAAAGGTGTGCCTTTATCACTTTCAATCACACTAGGAATACCAA
Organism: Silurus aristotelis; assembly: GCF_946808225.1. Taxonomy (NCBI): domain Eukaryota; kingdom Metazoa; phylum Chordata; class Actinopteri; order Siluriformes; family Siluridae; genus Silurus; species Silurus aristotelis. The sequence goes on along the minus strand of NC_139576.1, from coordinate 32,782,722 downwards.
ACCTAGAGATGATCTCTTTCATTAATATTTTGACAACCGTTTTAGCTTCTCTGTCACGCATGCAAATGCTTCTGGCCACTTACTGAATCTGCCAAATATAACCAACAGGTACCTCAAATTTCCTACAGGTGGCATATGTTTAACTATGGCCACTTTGGCAGGGAGTTGAACAGCTTTTAAAAGGTCGCCTATGGGATTAAAATTTGCTATGGGCATTCCATCAGCTGTTTTAAAGTCTCTTTGCTTCCATGTTTCGGCAAAATCATGCACAACACCATAAGCATACTTAGAATCAGTGTATATAGTCACTACTTTACCTTCAGACAACTGACATGCTCTTGCAAGTGCAACCAACTCTGCAGCTGGTGCTGATGTGTATGGTAATGATTTAGCTTCAACTATTACATCAGGTAATCTTACAACCGCATATCCACATAAATACACACATTTAGAAGGTTTTAAACATGAACCATCTACATATAGGCAATCCCCCTCTTCCAGGGCCATATCTAAAAGATCGGACATACAAGAGGTCTCTTGTTCAATGTGTTTAAGGCAATCATGTGCCTCATCAAAACCATCTACGTCAATATCGTCTAGCAGATCACGCAGAGCGACTGCAGCTGAATGTGGCTAAGAAGAAGGCTTAATAGTTAAGTTTTCAGCCAAGAGTGTGGTTTCATAACCAGATCTACATTGTGCTGTCATATGTTGTGTGTTGAGGTTGTGTAAAATAGCTGTTACCTGATGTGAGGTGTACAGTGTCAAAGGATGTGACAGCACCGTTTTCTCAGCATCCCGGACCATCAGAGCAGCAGCCACTGCATGCAAGCACGGAGGCATCCCTTGTGCTATGTTGTCTAAAGACTACGCAAAACTTTATCATGCTGTGCGCAGTCAGGCATCCATGCTCGGCAGTAGTTCACCAGTCCCAAGAAGCTCTGCATCTGTTTTACAGTCTAAGGTTTGAAAACCTAGTCACAAGCTGTACTCGGTCCTGCGATATCTTACGTTTGACCTTCTGAGATCACATGGCCCAGATATGAGACCTTTCGCTTTGTGGCAGTCCTGCTCAGTCAGTCCTGTGACAAGGATGTCATCTGCGTATTGAAGAATGGAGGTTGTTTCTGGAAGGTGTATATCAGCCAAAGTTCTGTGCACTACAGTGGAAAATATGGCTGGCGAGTCAACAAAGCCCTGAGGAAGATATGTCCAGGTGAATTGATGTCCCCTATAGGTAAACGCGAAAATCAGCTGCGTCTCTGAGGCCAACACTAAAAAAAAGCAGAACAAAGATCAATCACAGTAAAAAATCTGTGAGTCGCTGGTATAGAGAACAATGGTAGCTACATTGGGCACCAAAAGAGCCAAACGGAATAACTATTTTATTAATCTCACGTAAATCTTGTGTTAGCCTCCAACATTTTTTATCCGCCTTCAAGAAAGGATTAATCGCTGTGTTATAAGGTGAATGTGTCTCGATCAAACACTTAGTGACAATAAATTGTCAATAACTGGAGCAATGCCAACGTTCTTCTCTTTCGACAATGAATATTGTTTACCAAAAATCGGATGGTGTGTTTTCATGAGTGCATGATACGGTTTTACCTGGATTAAACCTGCCTCGTCTTTGTGAAAGGCCCATAATTTAGGGTTAACTTCACCTAAATTTGGTTCATCGGGCAGGACCTCTGTACTACCCTGGAAGAAATCTTCCGGATGTGGCTGTGGTTCGGTTGAGAGCATGAGGACAGAAGGAAAAGACAGTGAGACATTGGTTTCAAAAAACAGAATTTCCATTCCCATTTTGTGCATCATATCTCTTCCTAAAAGGTTTAAAGGCGAGTTTGGAATTATTGTAAAGCTATGATAAAAATTTGTATCGGTCGGTGTCACCACGGGCAAAAGGTGAGCTACAGGACATGAAATTGGAACTCTATCTATTCCCTAATAGATGAACTTCCCCTTTTTCCTAGGACCTCCACCTTGAGTTTTGTGCTGAGGCTGGAATGTACCACTTCCTGTTGCAATGAAAAGCCTAACGGGTTAACTAAACCTGGAGCAGAACAGAAACCTGTAGCAGCATCTAAATCTCTAGGAAAAAGTATCTAGATGTGACACAATTTCACTCCATAATGCCAAATTATCTAAATAAGGATTAGTGCAGTAACCAGCACAATTCCTATACATCCAATATTTGGGATTTTCTCCCGGCAGTAAGTGAGAAATGTCATGACCCAACGTCTTTACACAGAACTAAGAACAGACACACAACACTTAACACACAGACAATACACGCAACACATAACATTCAGACAATACAGCTGCGCAGGCACCAGGGAGATCGCAGTCTTCAAACAAAAAAAGTAATTCAGTCTCTCCAATTGGATCACAAATTTTGTAAGTTAGGAGAAAAAAATAGCCTATAAAGCCAAAACAAGATTGAAGTCTTTTGAAAAATTTGAAAGTCTTTTCAAAATGTCAGTTTTTCTTTAGTTCCTTTTCTTTTTTCTCTCACTTAATTATTATTATATTTTTTAATACATTTTTCATTTATCTATTTTTTTTGGGCATATGAAAATTATCGTGGATTCTGTTGGATACTCCTGACAATATCGCCTATATTAGACAGAGCGTGAAAAACGTCTTCTAATCTTGCATCTTACTGTTTTTTTCTTGCACAGAGTACGGGCTCTGACGTTTCCACATGCTTTCCAAGTCTTACCAATACATTAGCAAATTATGGTTTATTCTCACTGTGGTAAGCATCCTTTATGGTGTTCATTTTGACCAACCAATGGCTCTGACAATAGTTGTCTTTGTTTAAAACCAAAAGATATTGCCATGATCCTCCCATGCAAATATCATTGGTTCAAACATACTTTGACTGTGACATTATTTGAGGTGTCACTGAAACTTGAATTGTGAATACATCTTAGTCACTATTTGCAGAGTTATCTTTTTTTCAGCTAGAGCAAATTGACAAAGTTTGGTAACATGTTATAGGAGGGTTATAATGTACTAACGTTAATTTGATGAGACAGACTACACTTTGGACAAATTTAAAGTCTCCACATTAGACAATCAAAGATAGAGCAGCTGCTAATAAAGGCCAAAAGCAAGAGTCCAGCAACCATGACGTGATTCAAACACGCAAACTTCTGATCTGGAGTCACATGCGCTACCGTTGTGCCACGAGGTCCGAGCGGCTGTTTTGAACAGCCTCATGGCCCAGAGAAGGCTTTGCATTTATCTCATCGCGGTTGTATTGACAAATTGAGTCTGACGGTCAGGTTGCAGGCTCTGACATTTTCCGCATTTCAAGTCCCTGATTGTTGGTGTAAGTAAGATTCAGGAGTTACATTTAATATGTAAAGGAAACAATCTGTTACACTATACAGTCAAATTATGAACTCAGTGTCAGTCATTTGGTCAGTGATGAAATGTAAAGTTAGTTTGCAAAAAGCAAATGCTATATATAAGACTGTGGACAAAGTTGGCAAAGGAGCTTTTAAGGTGCTTTTTATGTGAGTTATACATAGTCACATTTTTCAACTAGCCTGCATCCTTGATTACTCCTGTTGGACATGAAAAAGGGGATAACCTTCATGGTGGGCGTCTTGCAAAAAAGGCACATTTAACTATTGGAAAAAGCTTCAAAAAAACTCCTGAGATTCGCCCTCTGAGCCAGCACAGACACAAGTATTTTATTGAGGGCAGGTGTCGCAACTGTTCTAGGTACCTGAGCAGAGCCCGGATAGCTCAGTTGGTAGAGCATCAGACTTTTAATCTGAGGGTCCAGGCTTCAAGTCCCTGTTTGGGCGTTAAAAAGCCAACGGCTGACTGATTCTTTGTGGTGGGATAATCCAAAGCTTGTTTGAATCTTCCCTTGATGTCAAAATTCCATGAGATAATTTTTTCTTGCACAGAGTACGGGCTCTGAAGTTTCCACATGCTTTCCAAGTCTTACCCATACATTAGCAAATGATGGTTTAGTCTCACTGTGGTAAGCATCCTTTATGGTGTTCATTTTGACCAACCAATGGCTCTGACAATAGTTGTCTTTGTTTGAACCCAAAAGATATTGCCATGATCCTCCATTGCAAATATCATTGGTTCAAACATACTTTGACTGTGACATTATTTGAGGTGTCACTGAAACTTGAATTGTGAATACATCTTAGTAACTATTTGCAGAGTTATCTTTTTTCAGCTAGAGCAAATTGACAAAGTTTGGTAACATGTTATAGGAGGGTTATAATGTACTAACGTTAATTTGATGAGACAGACTACACTTTGGACAAATTCAAAGTCTCCACATTGGACAATCAAAGATAGAGCAGCTGCTAATAAAGGCCAAAAGCAAGAGTCCAGCAACCATGACCTCGACATGATTCGAACACACAACCTTCTGATCTGGAGTCAGACACGCTACCGTTGCGCCACGAGGTCCGAGGGGTTGGTTTAATCAGCCTCATGGATCAGAGAAGGCTTTGCATTTATCTCGTCGCGGTTGTAATGACAAATTGAGTCTGACGGTCAGGTTGCAGGCTCTGACATTTTCCGCATTTCAAGTCCCTGATTGTTGGTGTAAGTAAGATTCAGGAGTTACATTTCATATGTAAAGAAAACAATCTGTTACACTATACAGTAAAATAATAAACTCAGTGTCAGTCATTTGGTCAGTGATGAAATGTAAATTTAGTTTGCAAAAAGCAAATGCTATATAAAAGACTGTGGACAAAGTTGGCAAAGGAGCTTTTAAGGTGCTTTTTATGTGAGTTATACATAGTCACATTTTTCAACTAGCCTGCATCCTTGATTACTCCTGTTGGACATGAAAAAGGGGATAACCTTCATGGTGGGCGTCTTGCAAAAAAGGCACATTAAACTATTGGAAAAAGCTTCAAGAAACTCCTGAGATTCGCCCTCTGAGCCAGCACAGACACAAGTATTTTATTGAGGGCAGGTGTCGCAACTGTTCTAGGTTCGAAGCAGGTACCTGAGCAGAGCCCGGATAGCTCAGTCGGTAGAGCATCAGACTTTTAATCTGAGGGTCCAGGGTTCAAGTCCCTGTTCGGGCGTTAAAAAGCCAACAGCTGGCTGATTCTTTGTGGTGGGATAATCCAAAGCTTGTTTGAATCTTCCCTTGATGTCAACATTCCATGAGATAATTGTTTCTTGCACAGAGTACGGGCTCTCACGTTTCCACATGCTTTCCAAGTCTTACCCAGACATTAGCAAATGATGGTTTAGTCTCACTGTTGTAAGCATCCCTTATGGTGTTAATTTTGACCAACCAATGGCTCTGACAATAGTTGTCTTCGTTTGAACCCAAAAGATATTGCCATGATCCTCCATTGCAAATATCATTGGTTTAAATATTCTTTGACTTTGACATTATTTGAGGTGTCACTGAAACTTGAATTGTGAATACATCTTAGTAACTATTTGCAGAGTTATATTTTTTTCAGCTAGAGCAAATTGACAAAGTTTGGTAACATGTTATAGGAGGGTTATAATGTACGAAGGATAACTTGATGAGACAGACTACACTTTGGACAAATTCAAAGTCTCCACATTAGACAATCAAAGATAGAGCAGCTGCTAATAAAGGCCAAAAGCAAGAGTTCAGCAAAAATGACGTGATTCGAACAAGCAACCTTCTGATCTGAAGTCAGATGCGCTACCTTTGCGCCACGAGGTCCGAGCGGCTGTTTTAAACAGCCTCATGGCCCAGAGAAGGCTTTGCATTTTTCTCGTCGCGGTTGTAATGACAAATTGAGTCTGACGGTCAGGTTGCAGGCTCTGACATTTTCCGCATTTCAAGTCCCTGATTGTTGGTGTAAGTAAGATTCAGGAGTTACATTTCATATGTAAAGGAAACAATCTGTTACACTATACAGTGAAATAATGAACTCAGTGTCAGTCATTTGGTCAGTGATGAAATGTAAAGTTAGTTTGCAAAAAGCAAATGCTATATATAAGACTATGGACAAAGATTGGGAAAGGAGCTTTTAAGGTGCTTTTTATGTGAGTTATACATAGTCACACTTTTTCAACCAGCCTGCATCCTTGATTTCTGCTGTTGGACATGAAAAAGGGGATAACCTTCATGGTGGGCGTCTTGCAAAAAAGGCACATTAAACTATTGGAAAATGCTTCAAGAAACTCCTGAGATTCGCCCTCTGAGCCAGCACAGAGACAAGTATTTTATTGAGGGCAGGTGTCGCAACTGTTCTAGGTTCGAAGCAGGTACCTGAGCAGAGCCCGGATAGCTCAGTCGGTAGAGCATCAGACTTTTAATCTGAGGGTCCAGGGTTCAAGTCCCTGTTCAGGCGTTAAAAAGCCAACAGCTGACTGATTCTTTGTGGTGGGATAATCCAAAGCTTGTTTGAATCTTCCCTTGATGTCAAAATTCCATGAGACTGCTTTTTTCTTGCACAGAGTACTGGCTCTGACGTTTCCACATGCTTTCCAAGTCTTACCAATACATTAGCAAATTATGGTTTATTCTCACTGTGGTAAGCATCCTTTATGGTGTTAATTTTGACCAACCAATGGCTCTGACAATAGTTGTCTTTGTTTGAACCCAAAAGATATTGCCATGATCCTCCATTGCAAATATCATTGGTTCAAACATACTTTGACTGTGACATTATTTGAGGTGTCACTGAAACTTGAATTGTGAATACATCTTAGTCACTATTTGCAGAGTTATCTTTTTTTCAGCTAGAGCAAATTGACAAAGTTTGGTAGCATGTTATAGGAGGGTTATAATGTACTAACGTTAATTTGATGAGACAGACTACACTTTGGACAAATTCAAAGTCTCCACATTGGACAATCAAAGATAGAGCAGCTGCTAATAAAGGTCAAAAGCAAGAGTCCAGCAACCATAACCTCGACGTGATTCGAACACGAAACCTTCTAATCTGGAGTCAGACGTGCTACCGTTGCGCCACGAGGTCCGAGCGGCTGTTTTGAACAGCTTCATGGCCCAGAGAAGGCTTTGCATTTTTCTCGTCGCGGTTGTATTGACAAATTGAGTCTGACGGTCAGGTTGCAGGCTCTAACATTTTCCGCATTTCAAGTCCCTGATTGTTGGTGTAAGTAAGATTCAGGAGTTACATTTCATATGTAAAGGAAACAATCTGTTACACTATACAGTGAAATAATGAACTCAGTGTCAGTCATTTGGTCAGTGATGAAATGTAAAGTTAGTTTGCAAAAAGCAAATGCTATATATAAGACTATGGACAAAGATTGGGAAAGGAGCTTTTAAGGTGCTTTTTATGTGAGTTATACATAGTCACATTTTTCAACCAGCCTGCATCCTTGATTTCTGCTGTTGGACATGAAAAAGGGGATAACCTTCATGGTGGGCGTCTTGCAAAAAAGGCACATTAAACTATTGGAAAATGCTTCAAGAAACTCCTGAGATTCGCCCTCTGAGCCAGCACAGGGACAAGTATTTTATTGAGGGCAGGTGTCGCAACTGTTCTAGGTTCGAAGCAGGTACCTGAGCAGAGCCCGGATAGCTCAGTCGGTAGAGCATCAGACTTTTAATCTGAGGGTCCAGGGTTCAAGTCCCTGTTCGGGCGTTAAAAAGCCAACAGCTGACTGATTCTTTGTGGTGGGATAATCCAAAGCTTGTTTGAATCTTCCCTTGATGTCAAAATTCCATGAGACTGTTTTTTTCTTGCACAGAGTACGGGCTCTGACGTTTCCACATGCTTTCCAAGTCTTACCAATACATTAGCAAATTATGGTTTATTCTCACTGTGGTAAGCATCCTTTATGGTGTTAATTTTGACCAACCAATGGCTCTGACAATAGTTGTCTTTGTTTGAACCCAAAAGATATTGCCATGATCCTCCATTGCAAATATCATTGGTTCAAACATACTTTGACTGTGACATTATTTGAGGTGTCACTGAAACTTGAATTGTGAATACATCTTAGTCACTATTTGCAGAGTTATCTTTTTTTCAGCTAGAGCAAATTGACAAAGTTTGGTAGCATGTTATAGGAGGGTTATAATGTACTAACGTTAATTTGATGAGACAGACTACACTTTGGACAAATTCAAAGTCTCCACATTGGACAATCAAAGATAGAGCAGCTGCTAATAAAGGTCAAAAGCAAGAGTCCAGCAACCATAACCTCGACGTGATTCGAACACGCAACCTTCTGATCTGGAGTCAGACGTGCTACCGTTGCGCCACGAGGTCCGAGCAGCTGTTTTGAACAGCCTCTTGGCCCAGAGAAGGCTTTGCATTTTTCTCGTCGCGGTTGTATTGACAAATTGAGTCTGACGGTCAGGTTGCAGGCTCTGACATTTTCCGCATTGGAAGTCCCTGATTGTTGGTGTAAGTAAGATTCAGGAGTTACATTTCATATGTAAAGGAAACAATCTGTTACACTATACAGTGAAATAATGAACTCAGTGTCAGTCATTTGGTCAGTGATGAAATGTAAAGTAAGTTTGCAAAAAGCAAATGCTATATATAAGACTATGGACAAAGATTGGGAAAGGAGCTTTTAAGGTGCTTTTTATGTGAGTTATACATAATCACACTTTTTCAACCAGCCTGCATCCTTGATTTTTGATGTTGGACATGAAAAAGGGGATAACCTTCATGGTGGGCGTCTTGCAAAAAAGGCACATTTAACTATTGGAAAATGCTTCAAGAAACTCCTGAGATTCGCCCTCTGAGCCAGCACAGAGACAAGTATTTTATTGAGGGCAGGTGTCGCAACTGTTCTAGGTTCAAAGCAGGTACCTGAGCAGAGCCCGGATAGCTCAGTCGGTAGAGCATCAGACTTTTAATCTGAGGGTCCAGGGTTCAAGTCCCTGTTCGGGCGTTAAAAAGCCAACAGCTGACTGATTCTTTGTGGTGGGATAATCCAAAGCTTGTTTGAATCTTCCCTTGATGTCAAAATTCCATGAGACTGTTTTTTTCTTGCACAGAGTACGGGCTCTGACGTTTCCACATGCTTTCCAAGTCTTACCAATACATTAGCAAATTATGGTTTATTCTCACTGTGGTAAGATTCCTTTATGGTGTTAATTTTGACCAACCAATGGCTTTGACAATAGTTGTCTTTGTTTGAACCCAAAAGATATTGCCATGATCCTCCATTGCAAATATCATTGGTTCAAACTTACTTTGACTGTGACATTATTTGAGGTGTCACTGAAACTTGAATTGTGAATACATCTTAGTCACTATTTGCAGAGTTATCTTTTTTTCAGCTAGAGCAAATTGACAAAGTTTGGTAGCATGTTATAGGAGGGTTATAATGTACTAACGTTAATTTGATAAGACAGACTACACTTTGAACAAATTCAAAATCTCCACATTGGACAATCAAAGATAGAGCAGCTGCTAATAAAGGTCAAAAGCAAGAGTCCAGCAACCATGACATCGACGTGATTCGAACACTCAACCTTCTGATCTGGAGTCAGACGCGCTACCGTTGCGCCACGAGGTCCGAGCGGCTGTTTTAAACAGCCTCATGGCCCAGAGAAGGCTTTGCATTTTTCTCGTCGCGGTTGTATTGACAAATTAAGTCTGACGGTCAGGTTGCAGGCTCTGACATTTTCCGCATTGGAAGTCCCTGATTGTTGGTGTAAGTAAGATTCAGGAGTTACATTTCATATGTAAAGGAAACAATCTGTTACACTATACAGTGAAATAATGAACTCAGTGTCAGTCATTTGGTCAGTGATGAAATGTAAAGTTAGTTTGCAAAAAGCAAATGCTATATATAAGACTATGGACAAAGATTGGGAAAGGAGCTTTTAAGGTGCTTTTTATGTGAGTTATACATAGTCACATTTTTCAACCAGCCTGCATCCTTGATTTCTGCTGTTGGACATGAAAAAGGGGATAACCTTCATGGTGGGCGTCTTGCAAAAAAGGCACATTAAACTATTGGAAAATGCTTCAAGAAACTCCTGAGATTCGCCCTCTGAGCCAGCACAGAGACAAGTATTTTATTGAGGGCAGGTGTCGCAACTGTTCTAGGTTCAAAGCAGGTACCTGAGCAGAGCCCGGATAGCTCAGTCGGTAGAGCATCAGACTTTTAATCTGAGGGTCCAGGGTTCAAGTCCCTGTTCAGGTGTTAAAAAGCCAACAGCTGACTGATTCTTTGTGGTGGGATAATCCAAAGCTTGTTTGAATCTTCCCTTGATGTCAAAATTCCATGAGACTGTTTTTTTCTTGCACAGAGTACGGGCTCTGACGTTTCCACATGCTTTCCAAGTCTTACCAATACATTAGCAAATTATGGTTTAGTCTCACTGTGGTAAGCATCCTTTATGGTGTTAATTTTGACCAACCAATGGCTCTGACAATAGTTGTCTTTGTTTGAACCCAAAAGATATTGCCATGATCCTCCATTGTAAATATCATTGGTTCAAACATACTTTGACTGTGACATTATTTGAGGTGTCACTGAAACTTGAATTGTGAATACATCTTAGTCACTATTTGCAGAGTTATCTTTTTTCAGCTAGAGCAAATTGACAAAGTTTGGTAGCATGTTATAGGAGGGTTATAATGTACTAACGTTAATTTGATAAGACAGACTACACTTTGAACAAATTCAAAATCTCCACATTGGACAATCAAAGATAGAGCAGCTGCTAATGAGGGTCAAAAGCAAGAGTCCAGCAACCATGACATCAACATGATTCGAACACGCAACCTTCTGATCTGGAGTCAGACGCGCTACCGTTGCGCCACGAGGTCCGAGCGGCTGTTTTGAACAGCCTCATGGCCCAGAGAAGGCTTTGCATTTTTCTCGTCGCGGTTGTATTGACAAATTGAGTCTGACGGTCAGGTTGCAGGCTCTGACATTTTCCGCATTGGAAATCCCTGATTGTTGGTGTAAGTAAGATTCAGGAGTTACATTTCATATGTAAAGGAAACAATCTATTACACTATACAGTGAATTAATGAACTCAGTGTCAGTCATTTGGTCAGTGATGAAATGTAAAGTTAGTTTGCAAAAAGCAAATGCTATATATAAGACTATGGACAAAGATTGGGAAAGGAGCTTTTAAGGTGCTTTTTATGTGAGTTATACATAGTCACATTTTTCAACCAGCCTGCATCCTTGATTTCTGCTGTTGGACATAAAAAAGGGGATAACCTTCATGGTGGGCGTCTTGCAAAAAAGGCACATTAAACTATTGGAAAATGCTTCAAGAAACTCCTGAGATTCGCCCTCTGAGCCAGCACAGACACAAGTATTTTATTGAGGGCAGGTGTCGCAACTGTTCTAGGTTCGAAACAGGTACCTGCGCAGAGCCCGAATAGCTCAGTCGGTAGAGCATCAGACTTTTAATCTGAGGGTCCAGGGTTCAAGTCCCTGTTCGGGCGTTAAAAAGCCAACAGCTGACTGATTCTTTGTGGTGGGATAATCCAAAGCTTGTTTGAATCTTCCCTTGATGTCAAAATTCCATGAGACTGTTTTTTTCTTGCACAGAGTACGGCTCTGACGTTTCCACATGCTTTCCAAGTCTTACCAATACATTAGCAAATTATGGTTTATTCTCACTGTGGTAAGCATCCTTTATGGTGTTAATTTTGACCAACCAATGGCTCTGACAATAGTTGTCTTTGTTTGAACCCAAAAGATATTGCCATGATCCTCCATTGTAAATATCATTGGTTCAAACATACTTTGACTGTGACATTATTTGAGGTGTCACTGAAACTTGAATTGTGAATACATCTTAGTCACTATTTGCAGAGTTATCTTTTTTCAGCTAGAGCAAATTGACAAAGTTTGGTAGCATGTTATAGGAGGGTTATAATGTACTAACATTAATTTGATGGGACAGACTACACTTTGGACAAATTCAAAGTCTCCACATTGGACAACCAAAGATAGAGCAGCTGCTAATAAAGGTCAAAAGCAAGAGTCCAGCAACCATGACCTCGACGTGATTCGAACACGCAACCTTCTGATCTGGAGTCAGACGCGCTACCGTTGCGCCACGAGGTCCGAGTGGCTGTTTTGAACAGCCTCATGGCCCAGAGAAGGCTTTGCATTTTTCTCGTCGCAATTGTAATGACAAATTAAGTCTGACGGTCAGGTTGCAGGCTCTGACATTTTCCGCATTTCAAGTCCCTGATTGTTGGTGTAAGTAAGATTCAGGAGTTACATTTCATATGTAAAGGAAACAATCTGTTACACTATACAGTGAAATAATGACCTCAGTGTCAGTCATTTGGTCAGTGATGAAATGTAAAGTTAGTTTGCAAAAAGCAAATGCTATATATAAGACTATGGACAAAGATTGGGAAAGGAGCTTTTAAGGTGCTTTTTATGTGAGTTATACATAGTCACATTTTTCAACCAGCCTGCATCCTTGATTTCTGCTGTTGGACATAAAAAAGGGGATAACCTTCATGGTGGGCATCTTGCAAAAAAGGCACATTAAACTATTGGAAAATGCTTCAAGAAACTCCTGAGATTCGCCCTCTGAGCCAGCACAGACACAAGTATTTTATTGAGGGCAGGTGTCGCAACTGTTCTAGGTTCGAAACAGGTACCTGCGCAGAGCCCGGATAGCTCAGTCGGTAGAGCATCAGACTTTTAATCTGAGGGTCCAGGGTTCAAGTCCCTGTTCGGGCGTTAAAAAGCCAACAGCTGACTGATTCTTTGTGGTGGGATAATCCAAAGCTTGTTTGAATCTTCCCTTGATGTCAAAATTCCATGAGACTGTTTTTTTCTTGCACAGAGTACGGCTCTGACGTTTCCACATGCTTTCCAAGTCTTACCAATACATTAGCAAATTATGGTTTATTCTCACTGTGGTAAGCATCCTTTATGGTGTTAATTTTGACCAACCAATGGCTCTGACAATAGTTGTCTTTGTTTGAACCCAAAAGATATTGCCATGATCCTCCATTGTAAATATCATTGGTTCAAACATACTTTGACTGTGACATTATTTGAGGTGTCACTGAAACTTGAATTGTGAATACATCTTAGTCACTATTTGCAGAGTTATCTTTTTTCAGCTAGAGCAAATTGACAAAGTTTGGTAGCATGTTATAGGAGGGTTATAATGTACTAACATTAATTTGATGAGACAGACTACACTTTGGACAAATTCAAAGTCTCCACATTGGACAACCAAAGATAGAGCAGCTGCTAATAAAGGTCAAAAGCAAGAGTCCAGCAACCATGACCTCGACGTGATTCGAACACGCAACCTTCTGATCTGGAGTCAGACGCGCTACCATTGCGCCACGAGGTCCGAGTGGCTGTTTTGAACAGCCTCATGGCCCAGAGAAGGCTTTGCATTTTTCTCGTCGCAATTGTAATGACAAATTGAGTCTGACGGTCAGGTTGCAGGCTCTGACATTTTCCGCATTTCAAGTCCCTGATTGTAGGTGTAAGTAAGATTCAGGAGTTACATTTCATATGTAAAGGAAACAATCTGTTACACTATACAGTGAAATAATGAACTCAGTGTCAGTCATTTGGTCAGTGATGAAATGTAAAGTTAGTTTGCAAAAAGCAAATGCTATATATAAGACTATGGAAAAAGATTGGGAAAGGAGCTTTTAAGGTGCTTTTTATGTGAGTTATACATAGTCAAATTTTTCAACCAGCCTGCATCCTTGATTTCTGCTGTTGGACATGAAAAAGGGGATAACCTTCATGGTGGGCGTCTTGCAAAAAAGGCACATTAAACTATTGGAAAAAGCTTTAAGAAACTCCTGAGATTCGCCCTCTGAGCCAGCACAGAGACAAGTATTTTATTGAGGGCAGGTGTCGCAACTGTTCTAGGTTCGAAGCAGGTACCTGAGCAGAGCCCGGATAGCTCAGTCGGTAGAGCATCAGACTTTTAATCTGAGGGTCCAGGGTTCAAGTCCCTGTTCGGGTGTTAAAAAGCCAACAGCTGACTGATTCTTTGTGGTGGGATAATCCAAAGCTTGTTTGAATCTTCCCTTGATGTCAAAATTCCATGAGATAATTTTTTATTGCACAGAGTACGGGCTCTGACGTTTCCACATGCCTTCCAAGTCTTACCCATACATTAGCAAATTATGGTTTAGTCTCACTGTGGTAAGCATCCTTTATGGTGTTCATTTTGACCAACCAATGGCTCTGACAATAGTTGTCTTTGTTTGAACCCAAAAGATATTGCCATGATCCTCCATTGCAAATATCATTGGTTCAAACATACTTTGACTGTGACATTATTTGAGGTGTCACTGAAACTTGAATTGTGAATACATCTTAGTCACTATTTGCAGAGTTATCTTTTTTTCAGCTAGAGCAAATTGACAAAGTTTGGTAACATGTTATAGGAGTGTTATAATGTACTAACGTTAATTTGATGAGACAGACTACACTTTGGACAAATTCAAAGTCTCCACATTGGACAATCAAAGATAGAGCAGCTGCTAATAAAGGCCAAAAGCAAGAGTCCAGCAACCATGACCTCGACGTGATTCGAAGTAACAACCCTTGGATCAGGAGTCAGACGCACTACCGATGCGCCCCCGAGATCTGAGATGCTTGTGATATAAAATTGTAAGTGGATGAAATGGTTTCTCTGGGGCACTAAATGGTGAGTTGCAGGCTTTCCTCTGACCCTTTTGAAGCTTGATACTATTTGTTAGCAATGGAATTAGCAGTGATTTTAAACAAACTACGAGCCATCCATTGAGTTAAACAGTTCCGAGATAGTAAAATACAGTGCTCTACAGTATAGGGTTTCTGTGGCGCAATGAATAGCACATTGGCCTTTTAGTCTCAGCGGTAAAGCTATTCAAAGGTTGCCGGTTCGAGTCCCACCAGAGTTGTTGGGCTTTTCCACTTGTCTTGATTGTAACTTTAATTTTACACCAGGTAGATTAAGGAGCCATATCGCATGTGGCATGTCCGTGCTTCTCGTACTAACCCGAAATGTTTTGTTGGACACGGTTTTTAAAACAATCTCCTCTTGTTCCAAATGGTTGACCAAAACATTGCTGTAGCAATACAACATGCATGGGTCCAAGAGCAAATGATCTAGGTCAGCTGAAGACAACTTAGGACATTGGTGCCTAATGTTGGTTAGTTGCAGCTCCGCTTTGTTTTTACTGTTAATTGTGGTACCATGGCCATACAAACTGCAATGAAAATCAGGTAAATTGTGTACAACTGCGCTGTGATTTCAACACAAAACTTTAGAGGCTTTTTACTCAACGAGCAAACTGTTTGTGGTGGTACAATGCCCTAGCAATCTCAGATTCCGAGGTTTGTAATAACATGGATATACCTTAGAGTCAGATTGGACAGTACATTGATACAGCAGTTGGTCTTAATCAGGTCAAAAATATTTTTACACAAAAAAAAAAACCAACAGCAAACAGGACCTTTTTTGTATTACATTCTCAGAGCAGTGGTTCCTAGGCTTCAGCCAGGTAGCCTCGTTAGTGCAGTAGGAAGCACGTCAGTCTCATAATCTGACGTTTGTGAATACGATCCTTACACGAGTCAAGTTTTCTTTTTTAAACCTTCATCACTGCTAGTGGTTCTACAGGCAGACAAACGGCAACAAAAATCAAGTAAAACAGCTACAAGTGTTTCACCTCATCGGCACAAACCATTATATACTGCTTGTGTTGATTCAACTGGCAGGCAACGGCAGATTCCGAGTTCTTGATTACAAGGGGTTTCTCTTACAACCAGAGCGCACAGTCCAGTGGTTCAGCAATTGTTGTACAAAAGATTGAAAAAATCTTGTATATAAAACAAATATACATTCATGGGTCCATGAGCAAACAATCGCGATCAATTGCTTCTACCACTAAGGACAGTGGTGCCTAATGTTTGTTAGTTGCTGCACTGCTTTGTTATTGCTGGAAGAGTAGGACACTACTCTTCCAGCAAAAACAAAGCAGTGCAAAGCAATTGCTGTCAACAGTTTTTTAGTGGTTTGTTGGGACTGGTAGGACTAGCCTTAAGACAATAATCTAATTTATGCTTCTGCATTATTAGCTGTTAGCTCGAATGAATATGTCCATGCACTTTTTTTCCCCTAAATCTAAGAGCGAAGAATTTCCATTCAACAGCTGGCTGAGCATTTGCTGTGTGGCAGCAAGGCACTGTGGCTTAGTTGGTTAAAGTGCTTGTCTAGTAAACAGGAGATCCTGCGTTTGAATCTCAGCAGTGCCTGATGCAGTTCTCCTTTGCTGGTTGAGTGCCTTCCAGCTTTTTCTTTATGACTTGAGATATAACATTGCAAGTGGATAAGATGGTTTCTCTGGGGCACTGAATGGTGAATTGCAGGCCTTGCTCTGACCTTTTTAAAAGCTTCATAGTATTTGTTAGCAATGGAAAAAAACAGTGATTTTAAACAAACTACCAGCCATCCGCTGAGATTAACAGTTCCTTGATAGTAAAATACAGACCGCTGCTGCGCGGGGGCTCTGTGGCGCAATGGATAGCGCATTTTACTTCTGGACTTATAGCCATATTTAATGTGACATGTCCGTGCTTCTCATACTAACCCGAAATGCTTTGTTGGATGCAGTTTTCAAAAAAATCCCCTCTTATTCCACATGGTTCTACTCATTAGACCAAAACGTTGCTGTACCCTAATCGGATGTTTCAACAAATATTCCTGACACAAAATCATTCCATACTTTGTGCTCACACATCCGAAGCCCACACTAATGTTTTGATTAGCAAAGATTAGGAACAAGGGTACAACTGTTTTGTCTATCCGGCACAACCATTTATAGACTGCTTGTGTTGATTCAACTGCCAGGCAATGGTGGATTCTGAGGTGTTGATTATATGGGTATGTCTTAAATCCAAAGTGAACAGTCCAATGGTATAGTAATTGTTCTAAATATGATTTAAAAAATCTCATATTAAACCAATACAACATGCATGGGTCCAAGAGCAAATGATCTAGGTCAGTATTCAGCTTACTTAAATCGTTTGCTCTTGGACCCATGCATGTTGAATTAGTTTCATTTTTTATAACTTAGGACATTAGTGCCTAATGTTGGTTAGTTGTATCTCCTCTTTGTTATTGCTGTAAGCGTGGTACCATGGCCATACAAACTGCAATGAAAATCAGGTAAATTGGGTGCAACTGCACTGTGATTTCTACACAAACATTTGATCATACTGTTTGTAGTGGTTTAACTCCCCAGAAATGTCATATTCTGGGGTTTGTAATAACATGGATATGTCTTAGAGTCAGTTTGGACAGTATATTGGCACAGTAGCTGGCCTAAACCAGGTCAAATATCTTTTTACATTAAAGAAAAAAGTAGGTAGCACGTTAATTTCATAATCTGAAGGTTGTGAGTTCGATCATCAATCTTGGCAAGTGCGCTTTTGTTGTTGTTCTGCCTTATTAGCTTTTATTTTGAATGCTTATTTCCACGCCGTCGTTTTATCCCACTCTCCACTAGAGTGCGCCATGACTACTAAGACTGTGTCCTATTGGACTGCAGTTCTCAGAAGCTCCTGCCTGGGACCCAATTACATACTCCTTCAAGTTCCCAGCAGGAGGACTTTAAAATGAACACACCCACATATGTCTGTTGCTCTTTATTGTTGAATTAATGTGTTGTATGTTTTATTTATGCCAAAAGTGTTTCACCATGCTATGCTCCATGTTTTCTTTGTTTCATTGCCTTCCTGCATTTGACCTTGTTTCATTATTGTTTTTCGCCTGCCATGACTTTGCCTTTTTTTGGATTACCCTTTTATCTATCCTTGCGTATTACTTTATGCTGTTATCGACCCTGCCTGTTTGACCAATCTCTAAATAAAGTTCACACTTAGATCTACTCTGTCATCATGCTTAACAACCTGTTATACTCATGTACATGCAGTGTTTTTTTTCTAAATCTAACAGCAAAGAATTTCTATTCAACAGCTCTCTCTCTCTCTCTCTCTCTCTCTCTCTCTCTCTCTCTCTCTCTCTCTCTCTCTCTCCTCTTACTTTTCTCTTTACATACAGTGGGGAAAATAAGTATTTGACACATCAGCATTTTTATCAGTAATGGGATTTCTAAGTGGGCTATTGACACAAAATTCATACAAAGAAAGCAGAACATTTAAATATACAAGTTGAGTCATAATAAATAAAGTGAAATGACACAGGGAACAAGTATTGAACACACTTTATTTAATACTTTGTAGAAAAGCCTTTGTTGGTGATTACAGCTTCTAAACGCCTCTTGTATGGAGAGACCAGTCGTCTGCATTGCTCAGGAGTGATTCTGGCCTATTCTTTCTTTAAATCTTGAAGGTTCCTTGGGCCTCTTTTATGAACTTTGATCTTCAGTTCTCTCCATAGATTTTCTATGGGATTTAGGTCAGATGATTGACTGGGCAATTCAAGCAACTTGATTTTCTTTCTTTGAAACCACTTCATTGTTTCCTTGGCCTTGTGTTTGGTATCATTGTCTTGCTGAAATGTCCACCCTCTTTTCATTTTCAGCTTTCTGGTAGATGGCAGCAGATTTTTATCCAGAATTTCCCGGTACATTTTTCCATTCATCCTGCCTTTTATAATATGAAGTCTGCCAGTACCCCTTGCTAAAAAAAAGCAGCCCCAAACCATGATGCTTCCACCCCCAAACTTAACTGTTGGTATGGGGTTCTTGGGGTGGTGGGCAGTGCCATTTCTTCTCCAAACATGGTGTGTAGAATGACTGCCAAAAAGTAAAATTTTGCTTTCATCTGACCATACTATAGTCTTCCAATAATCCACAGGCTTCTCCAAATGCTCTTTCACAAACTTTAACCGAGCCTCAACATGCTTTTTGTTCTTGCGTGGTGAGCGTGCATGGATGCCATGGTGGTTCAGTGCATTGCTTATAGTTTTCTTTGAAACAACAGCACCTGCTGATGCAAGGTCTTCCTGAAGTTCTGCCCGAGTGGTTCTTGGCTCTTGGCGAACTCTCCTGATTATTCTTTGGACTCCTCGGACAGGGATCTTACGTGGAGCACCTGATCGTGGCCGGTTTATGGTGAACTGATGCTCTTTCCATTTCCAGATAATGGCCCCCACAGTGCTCACAGGAACATTCAGCATTCTGGAAATGCAACTATAACCATTCCCATAAAAATGCTTTTCAACGATAAGATTACGAAGTTCTTTGCTTTTACCCATCATGAAGTCTTTCCTGTGTGCCTCCTGGGTAACGAGAAGCCTTTATAGGCCATTAATTAGGACTAAAGCAGCTAATATCAATTAGTTCTGATAGGGGGCAGGGTTTCTCTCTCAATACTGACAGATTTCAGGTGATCTCCTGGCTTTCTATGCCATTTTGCACCTTGTTATCTTCATGTGTTCAATACTTATTCCCGGTGTCATTTCACTTTATTTATTATGACTCAACTTGTATACATAAATGTTCTGATTTCTTTGTATGAATTCAACATTTGGCTTGATGACTACATCTGGTGGAAATTTTGTGTCAATAGCCCACTTAGAAATCCCCTTACTGAAAAAAATGCTGATGTGTCAAATACTTATTTTCCCCGCTGTAACTTTCTGTTTCTTGACATATGAATTTGATACAGTAACACTAATATTGACTTTGTACTTACCTTTTCGTTTGGATAAGACAATGAGGGCCAAGAAAAACATTAAGAAGGTAAGAACTGCCACAAATTAACTTATGACAAGGCACTCTTTGAACTGCGGTTATTTCTAATTGTGAAAGTGGAAAGCAAGTAAGGCCAGGAACATCAGAGGGGGGCTGTTCTATCATGGTGTGAATGCAAAGAAAAATGGCGTGATCCTGAAGGAAGAGTACAGAAAGAGTGTAGTGGAGGTTAAGAGAGTTTCTGATAGGGTGATAAATGTGAAGCTGGAAGTTGAAGGGGTGATGATAAATGTCATTAGTGCCTATGCTCCACAAGTGGGTTGTGAGAAGGAGGAGAAGGAAACATTCTGGAGTGAGTTAGATTAAGTGGTAGAACGTGTACCTAGCAAAGAACAAATGATGATTGGGGCAGACTTCTATGGCCATTTTGGTATAGGGAACAGAGGTTATGAGGTGGTGATGGGTAGGTATGGTTTTAGGGAGAGGGATGTGGAAGGGCAGATGGTGGTTTATTTTGCTAAAAGGATGGAAATAGTGGTGGTGATTATGATTTTTAAGAAGAATTATCATAGGGTGACGTGTAAGAGTGGAGGAAGGTGCACACAGGTGGACTATGTAGGAGATGCAACCTGAAGGGGTAAACAGTGTAAAGTAATGGAAAGTGTGTTAGAGGAGTGAAGAAAAGTGTGCAGGCAGGGTGGAGTTGGTGAAGAAGAGTGATAGCAGAAGTGATTTGTTATAGAAGGTTATCTTCAAGACTGAAAAGGGAAAGTTTATAGGACTGTGGTGAGACATGCTGTGTTGTATGATTTAGAGAAAGTGGCATTGAGTAGAGGTGACAAGAGGTGGAGCTGGCGGTAGCAGAGTTGAAGATGTTGAGACTTTCATTGGGAGTGATGAGGATGGACCGAATTAGAAATGAGGGACCTTGCATGTTGTACATTTTGGGGACAAAGTGAGAGAAGCCCGATTGAGATGGTTTGGACCAGGTGCAAAGGAGGGACATGGGTATATCAGTAGGAGATCACCAGGAAGAAGGATAAGAGGAAGACCAAGGTCAAGTCAAGAAGCTTTTATTGTCATTTCAAACATATATAGCTGACGCATTACACAGTGAAATGAAACAACGTTCCTCCTGAACCCTGGTGCTACATACAACAACAATCACAGAAAACACAGGGCTAAGGACTAGTAAGTGTCCTTGCCACATAAAGTGCATCTTGTGCAACCTGGTGCAAACAGTGCAAAGACAACACAAGACAGGGCAAGACAATACAGGACAGTGCAAGACAACACAAGACAGTGCAAGACAAATACACAAAACAGAAAAAAGCGCCGCCAGTAAACCTGTTGTATATTGCACACTGTGGTGTGTAAAAGACATAAAGTGAACATTGTAAGTAACAAAAAATGTAAACAAAATGCTGGGCAAAAGAGCAAGAGCTGCAATCCAAAAAAATATGTGCAAAAATTAAATGTTAACAGTTTATGTTAATGAAGTATATAATATAAGTGTCCTGAAGACATGGATGTGTGAAGTTAGTACAAGTGTGTGTTGAGTCTGGGTTGTACAGATCAGTCACACAGTTGTGTGTGTGAGTTTCATTCAGTTCTGTGTTGAGTAGCCTGATGGCTTGAGGGAAGAAACTATCACACAGTCTGGATGTGATCGCCCAAATGCTTCAGAACCGCTTCCCTGATGGCAGGACGGTGAAGCGTGTGTGTGAGGGGTTTGTTAGGTTGTCCACAATGCTGTTGGCTTTGCAGATGCAGCATGTGTTGTAAATGTCCATGATAGAGGGGAGAGAGACTCCGATGATCTTCTCAGCTGTCCTCACTATCCTTTGTAGGGTCTTGTGATCCAAGATGGTGCAGTTCCCAAACCAGGCAGTGATGCAGCTGCTCAAGATGCTCTTAAAGGTCTCTTTGTAGAACCTGGTCAGGATGGGAGAAGGGAGATGGGCTTTCCTCAGCCTTTTAAGGAAGTTGAGTAGAGCTGGTGTTGAGTGACCAGGTAAGGTTATGAACACCAAATGAACACCTAGGAATTTGGTGCTCTTGACGATCTTCACAGAGGGTCCATCGATGATCAGTGCAGAATGGTCGCTCTGTGCTCTCCTGAAGTCAACAACCATCTATTTCGTTTTGTTGATGTTCAGAGACAGGTTGTTTGCTCCACACCAGGCTGGTAACCGTTGCACCTCCTCTCTGTATGCTGACTCATCGTTATTGCTGATGAGACCCACCACGGTCGTGTCATCGGCGAAATTGATGATGTGATTCGAGCTGTGCACAGTCATAAGCCAGTAGAGTGAAAAGCAGTGGACTGAGCTCACAGCCCTAAGGTGCCCCAGTGCTCAGTGTGGTGGTGCTGGAGATGCTGTTTCCGATCCGGACTGACTGAGGTCTCCCAGTCAGGAAGTCCAGGATCCAGTTACAGAGCGAGGTGTTTAGGCCCAGTAGGTTCAACTTCTCATTCAGGTGCCGAGGGATGATTGTGTTGAATGCTAAGCTGAAGTCTATAAACAGCGTTTATACATACGAGTCCTTGTTGTCTAGGTGGGTGAGGGCCAGGTGAAGGGTCGTGGAGATGGCATCATCCATGGAGCGATTTGGACAATACGCGACCTGCATAAGGTCCAGTGAGGGTGGTAGGTGGGTCTTGATGTGCCTCATGAAGATGTGCCCTCTCGAAGCACTTCATCACGATGGGTGTGAGCGTGACGGAACATTAGTCATTGAGGCAGAAGACAGTAGACTTCTTTGTCACGGGAACGATGGTCGTCGTCTTGAGGCATTTAGGAACAATGGCGCTGCTCAGGGAGATGTTGAAGATGTCGGTGAAGACATCTGCTAGCTGTTGTGCACATTCCTGGAGCACTCTGCCAGGAATGTTGTCTGGTCCAGCAGACTTTCATGGGTAAACTCTGCATAGAGTTTTCCTCACCTAAGCTATGGTTAGACAGAGCACCTGGTCACTGGGAGGAGGGGTGGTCTTCCGTGCCGCCATGTTGTTCTGCACCCCAAACTGGGCGTAGAAGTCATTCAGCGCATCTCGGAGGGAGGCGTCAAGGTCAAGGTGTGTGTTTTGTAGTTCGCTAATGGTCCCGTAGAGTACACCGAGCGCTTCCTTCGCATTAGCACTAGGTGGTATGTCACTCCGAGCACAATAGCCATGTTGAATTCCCGGGGTAAATAAAAAGGTCTACATCTCACAACCATAAACTCCAACAGCGATGAGCAGTAGGTGAAAAGGAGAAAGCAGAAAGGTGGAAAGGAGGAGGTTTATGGATGTGGAGAGGGAAGACATGTAGGTAGTTGGTTTGAAAGAGGCAGATGTAGAGGAAAGAGTAGAGTGGAGACATATAATCTGCTATGGTGACCCCTAATAGGAAACAGCCAAAAAAAGAAAAAGAAGAAGAGATTTTTCTACAATACTGTGGCAAATGTAACTAGGAATAAAAGCACCACACTAAGATCACAGCATTAATATGCAGTTATGAATTCATAAACTTTTTTCAATGATAAAATAAGAAAAATCACATTTAAAATAATAAATACAGAAAATTGTATAAATAACCCTGTAGACAGCATACATAATATATTCATAACAGATCAGCAATTGAAAAGTTTTACTCCCCTTTTACTCCTACATATTTCTTCAAACAGATCATTTCAGAAGCATTTGAACCTGTTCTAAAAATAATAAATTCTTTCCTTAGCAATGGTTATGTACCTAAATTGTTCAAACTGTCAGTTTTTAAAATTAAATGAAAAAAACCTTGACCTGTCTGCTGTCCAACTATATGCCAATTTATTCATCCCATTTATTTTCAAGATCGTGGAAAAAACAGGTATACTATTAGCGCTTGCCCGACAGTATATAACGCATACACCGCTAATACTACAAATCCCAGAATGCTTTGTTAGTGTGTTGGTGCATCAGTCGAGACCGCTGAAAAACTCTGCGTACTCTGCACTGAATTTACCTGGCGATTTATCGACTTTGAAGCCCAGAAATGCAGATTTGAACTGCTCAGTAATCTGTTTGTGATTGACGTGGAAAGCACAACAACCAACTTCCAAATGGAGCTGATTGAACTCCAGTGTAGTGACACGCTCAAGTCAAAGTACGACTCTGTGTGTGCTGCACATTTTCTATGTTTCCTCCCCGACACACTGCACCAACTCCGTGCCCAAGATGCTCAAACGCTCTCTATGTTCAGCAGCTCATATCTATTTGAGCAACTGTTCTCTTTAATGAAGATGAACAAAACACCACTCAGTAGTCTCACTGATGAACACCTTCACTCCATTTCCTCAGCTAAGAGCCCAACCCCAGACATGATGCCAGGTATCTGGCTTGAACCAATGTGCATCAGTGTAAATCAGAGTGTAGCAAACTGAGCTGGAATGAATGTTGTCTTTATGCTCTTTTTCTACTCCAAGGCATGCACTGGAAATGGTTACAATATTTTAATTGAAGGAAATTATTATTATTTTTAGTTGTTTTTGTTGTTGGCCTGTAAAAAAAAATTACATTAAAAAGGAACTCGAAAGGCGAGTGAGAGAGAGAGAGAGAGAGAGAGAGAGAGAGAGAGAGAGAGAGAGAGAGACATAATAAGAAATGAATGCCACTGATTTTTGTCCAAAGACATGCTCAAGCATTTGGATGAGTCTTCGATATTCAGTGAAATTTTGCCAAAATATTTCAGTATCAAACAAGCAACAGAAGACTTGAACACGCAAATGTAGCAGACGTATTTCGTTTTCGGTTTAATTATCTACAGGGTTGACTTAAAATAGTTCTGCTGCAGTGTTAAAGAGCTGTGTTCTGGCAGAACAATCTATGGGAAATGTGTAAGAAACAAAGATCACAAACGTAGTAGGCAAGATTTTACATGACTGAGAACAGAGACATTCCTGATCATCATCATCTTTTCTCTGCTTGTGTTCTATATGGTTGTTGTTCAGCCTGGATACATTTATTGGGTAACAAAATTTTTTATTACTTTTTTTGTATAAAAAAAATTCCTGTTTTTATTAACGTGTGATCAATGCAGCGCATTTCTGTTTGACAATCTTTAATTAAAATATAAATAAATAAATAAATATAAAAGAGGCGAAATTAATCCTCCAGTGCAACACATGTTTATTCACCATGTCTTTTCTTTGCTCAGCTATAAAAATAAATAAATAAACTTTACTGAAAAATAATATTTAATCAGTAAACATCTGTTTTACTGATGTGAGAAAACATATAGGGGGTGCTTTCTGACGTCTCTGTCATCTCTCTTCACATTTAGAACAGTGTGATTAAATATTTGAATCGATTGACAGCCCTAATATTAATATGATGTGAGGTCCAGTTACCAGTGTGACACTGAAACAAGTAAAAACGAAGCCTTTACTACTAATTAAGTACATGTCAAAGCCCAAACTTCTTCACTGTACTTGAGTAAAAAATTATAGTCAGAACTTCAACTTTTTCCAGAGTCTTTCAAAACATGAATATCTGTACTTCTACTAAAGTGACGGATGTGTGTACTTTTGCCGCCTCTGCAAGCAGGCAGATGGGTAGATAAATTAGAAAGATATAGATTGATAGAGCGAAAGAAAGGATGAGCAGGCATATAGGCATTCAGACTAAAAACAGATTAGACTGACATAGATAAACACAAATAGAAGGCTGGATAAGATAAATAAGTAGACAGAAATTTGTAAAATATAGTTCTTAATAGTATTGCTGAGTCGTCTAAAGTACCAGACTCAAGGATTAAAACCTTCCAGAAAACTGAGTGTTTGATCTCCACATGGAGGTGTGTGTTCAAATACTAACAAATATAAAAATTATTTTTCCTTTGTCTTTTAAACAAGACATACAGAGGAAACAAGTAGATGATCACCCAATAGTCAAGTCAAGTCAAGTCAAGTTTATTTGTATAGCGCTTTTTACAACAGACATTGTCTCAAAGCAGCTTTACAGAAATCAACAGTGAAGGTGAATGGTGTGCATTTATCCCTGATGAGCAGCGACTGTGGCAAGGAAAAACTCCCTTAGATGTAATGAGGAAGAAACCATGAGAGGAACCAGATTTAAAAGGGGAACCCATCCTCATTTGGGTGATATCAAGAGTTTGATCATAAATCTTTCAACAATACAGAACACTGGAGAACAATAGTGGGAAAGACAGACAGACAGACAGACAGACAGACAGACAGACAGACAGACAGACAGACAGACAGACAGACAGACAGACAGACAGACAGACAGACAGACAGAGAGGAAAAAAAACCAGTTAATTCAGACAAGCAGGCAGATGGATGGATGGATGGATGGATGGATGGATGGATGGATGATGGATGGATGGATGGATGGATGGATGGATGGATGGATAGATAGATAGATAGATAGATAGATAGATAGATAGATAGATAGATAGATAGATAGATAGATAGACAGACAGACAGACAGACAGACAGACAGACAGACAGACAGACAGACAGACAGACAGATAGATAGATAGATAGATAGATAGATAGATAGATAGGAAAGACAAGCAGTCAGATGGGCATTCAGAAAACAATATAAGCCTGACAGGCAGATAGATAGACAAAAAGGGCGGACAAATAGATGGCCTGGTGAACAGACAGATAGACACACAAACAGACTAATATTTGAAAGGTACCAGACTCAAAGTTCAATACATTCCAGGAAACTGAGTGTTCTGGTCTCCACATGAAGGCATGGGTTTAAATCCCACTTCTGACAGTGACTTTATTTTTATTAGAAACCAAAACTAAAATATGAAATTAATTGTCCTTTGTCTTTCAAACACAGACATACAGAACAAAGATGGTTACCTAATAGTGGAAAAGACAGACAGAAACAAACTGTTAAAACAGACAAGCAGGCAGATGGATATATAAATTAGACAGATCAATAGATTGATAGAAAAGATGAGCAGGCATATATATGCATTCAGATAGAAAACCAGATAAGAGTGACGTAGAAACACACAAATAGAAGGATAGAGAAGACAAACAAGTAGACAGAAACTTGTAAAAATAGTTTTATCAGCCACTGAGGGGATAAGAAACACAGGCTTGTATGTCAGGATGGCCGAGCGGTCTAAGGCGCCAGACTCAAGGTTCTGTACCTTCCAGGAAACTGAGTGTTCTGGTCTCCACATGGAGGCGTGGGTTCAAATCCCACTTCTGACAGTGCCTTTTTTTTTATTAGAAATCAAAACAACAATAAAATAATTATTCTCCTTTGTCTTTCAAACACAGACATACAGAATAAACAAGTAGATGGTTACCTAATAGTGGGAAAAACAGCCAGAAAAAAACTGTTAATACAGTCAAGTCAAGTCAAGTTTATTTGTATAGCGCTTTTCACAACAGACATTGTCTCAAAGCAGCTTTACAGAAAACAACAGTGAAGGTGAATGGTGTGCGTTTGTCCCTGATGAGCAAGCCGTGGCGACAGTGGCAAGGAAAAACTCCCTTAGATGTTATGAGGAAGAAACCTTGAGAGGAACCAGACTCAAAGGGGAACCCATCCTCATATGGGTGACATCAAGAGTTTGGTCATAAATCTTTCAACAATGCAGAACAATTTGTGTTAATACAGACTAGCAGGAAGATGGATATATAAATTAGACAGATCGATAGGAAAAACCCAGCCAATAGGGTTGCACAAGCCAGTGCACTCTTAGTGCCGGTCCCAGTTACTATTATGGTAAAGGGAGAGAGGTAGCTGATATGATGGAGAGGAGAAAGGTACATATGTTGTGTGTTCAGGAGACCAAGTGGAAAGGGAGTAAGGCTCGTTAGTAAAAACAGGTATGTAGTTCCTTTTTATTGATGTGTTCTGCCTACACAAATTCATTTAATTGAAGATGCATCTAAAATCGATGCTTGATGTTTAGACCTAATATGTATGTCATATGCACCTTTTTTTTTTTATCTATTTTTGAACATAACACATACAAACAATATTTATAATTATATTTTTGCTGAGATTACCCGACAATTTGAGAAATTTCATTGTGTTTTTGTGATCGTTCTAAAAAAAATAAAAAATAAAAAAATTATATCAGAGTAACACTGACCTTAAAACAAGTGAATGTTTTCTTCAAATGCACTGTATAGTGTCTTATCTGTATCCATCAATGTTCCCTGACCAGCCTTGAACGATACACTGATTGATTGATTGTTCTTTCTTGGGAAGTGTTCACCTGTTTGATGACAGGGGGCGCTGCAGCGCTGCTCAGAAAATACAGAGACTCTGTCCTGTACTACATTTTCTATATACTTTGTAACATAAAGACGCAGTCTTGCACTTCAACGACGAAACGACGTCATCGCACAATGATGTCACGCCGTTACTTAGCAACTTTTAGAAGGATATCAATTTATAATCCATAACAGTTTTAAAATAAAAATACATTTTAATTTCCCTTTGACTGATCATCTCAGTCCATCTCCTCCAAGTCCTTTAGCAAATCAAACCTGTTTTTAGTCTTTATCATGTCTTTTTTAAGGACTTTCTTCCTGGTAACCTCTACATTAGATATTGCCTTTACTGACCTCATTCTTTTCGTTGGTTTTACTTGTTTGTCCTCCTTTTTTCTTTTTCCTTTTCATCTTTTATTCCTGTTGCTTGTTCCTTACATGCTGGAGGGTCGGATTCCATTGTGTTCAGGTCATTTTGCAGGCTGTACGTCAACTCCATTTGAGTCCATGAGTCTCTGTCCTGTTGTATGTCCACTGATGTCTCTTTCTCTTGGTCCTTCTTCTCCACTGCGTCCAAAGCCTTTTGCAAACTTTCAGTTAGCGTTATTTGGGTTCAGATTCCCCCTCCTGCTGTAAGTGATCCTCCTGGTTGATGTGCTTCTTTCCTTCTTGTTCCACGCCCTTGTCCATTGTTGTTTCTCCCTTTTGTGTTGTTGTGATAAATACATCTCAGTCTCTATTTTAGAGTTATCTTTTTTTGTCAGCTAGAGCAAATTGACAAAGCTTGGGAACATGTTATAGGAGGGTTATAATGTACTAACGTTAATTTAATGAGACAGACACCACTTTGGACAAATTCAGTCTCCACATTAGACAATCAAAGATAGAACAGCTGCTAAAAGAGGCCACAAAGCAAGAGCGCTGCAACCATGACCTCGATGTGATTTGAACACACAATGTTCTGATCTGGAGTCAGACGCGCTAACTTTGTGCCAAAAGGTCAGAGTTGCTGCAGGAACCTGCCTCATGGTACAGAGTTGGCTTTGCATGATTCTCGTCACGGTTGTAATGACAAATTAAGTCTGATGGTCACGTTGCAGGCTCTGACATTTTCCACTTTTGAAGTCCCTGACTGTTGGTGTAATTAAGATTCAGGAGTTAGTTTTCATATGTACAGGAAACAATCTGTTACACTATACAGTGAAATAATGAACTTAGTGTCAGTCATTTGGTCTGTGATGAAATGTTAAGTTTGTTTTCAAAAAGCTGATGCTATATGTTATACTATGGACAAAGATTGGCAAAGGAGCTTCTTGAATACTGCTGTTGGACATGAAATAGGGGATAACCTTCATGGTGGGTTCTTACAAGAAAGGCACATTAAAGAAGTGGAGAAAGGTTCAAGAAACTCCTGAGATTCACCCTTCAAGTCCCTGTTCGGGTGTTAAAAAGCTAACGGTCGTTGGTTCTTATTGGTGGAAAATCAAAAGTTTGTCTAAATCTTCCCTTGATGTCAAAATGCCATGACTCTTCCTCTGACATTCCAGATGTTTTCCTATCCTACCCATACATGAGTAAATAATGGTTTAGTGTCACTGTGGTACGCATCCTTCATGGTGGTGAATTTGACCAACAAATGGCTATAACAATAGTCGTCTTTGTTTGAACCCAAGAGATATTCCCATGATCCTCCCATGCAAATAACATTGGTTTAAACATACTTTAACTGTGACATTATTTGACGTGTCACTGAAACTTGAATTGTGAATACATAGGGTTGTTTTTACTCTGAACAGGCAACACAGAAGACGCTGCGGGTTCACCGAATAATTCACGAGTCACTGTTATATGAACAATAAAACATTTTATTTTTGATTACCGAAAAAACTACAAAGATGTCAAATAATAAAATATAATAGATGCAAACACACAAAGGTACAAATAATATTTCAAAATTATGTATATTTTAGCAAAGAAGGCACAGGTATTGCATTTGTATTTTTGTTATTATTATTAAATCCGATTAAACATTTCAGGAGATTATTTTCTGTATGTGGTTTGATCTATCGGTGGTGGTGAGGGTTTCTGTGTGTGTTTGTGTGTGTGTGTGTGTGTGTGTGTGTGTGTGTGTGTGTGTGTGTGTGTGTGTGTGTGTGTGTGAGAGTGTGTGTGTGTGTGTGTGTGTGTGTGTGTGTGTGTGTGTGTGTGTGTGTGTCTTAGCCTGTGCATCTCCCGGGATCTGATATTTTAGGTGCCACCCAGTAAACTCCATGCAGTGGATCCAGTAGAATGGGGAGTAATACAATCAGAGACACAGGGTTTATTTTTTTTATGTTTATGTGCCAATGTAGCTTTCAAAATTACCAAAAAAACAATGCCAAAAGTCTCTGTGGTGCCATCAGTCAGCGCGTTCGGCTGTTAACTAAAAGGTTGGTGGTTCGAGGCCCCCCCAGGGACGTGATAGTGGTATTTGTTAGACACCAAGTGCTGCCGTGCTGCACACCAACCTGAGCTGAGAGCAAGTGGAGGAACGAGTGACTGTTACTGGGTGGTGCGTTTCAGAAAAAAGCTTGCAGGTTTGAACAAGTTCTCGATGCCACTTTTCCTCATGGTGAATTTCCTCGGAGACCACATGACTCTCATAGGTTTCCCCATAAGGAGCTCACAATTAAGTGTTGCCAACGCTCGCTCAGCTGAGGAAACAAAATTCATTACAGGTCATTCATTTCAGTAAAAATACTGGGGAAAGATGAGTGAGGAGAAAACACTCTCAAATTATAAGTCAGAAAACCTGACCATATTCATGTAATAAAGTAGTAAAATAATACAGAAATTACTCCTGGAGTAATAAGTAGACAATAAACTGGTATAAATTCAGAAATAGTCTATTGGGGTTTAATGAGGATTTAATTACCATCGGCTCGCTGGTAAAAGTTGACGTAGGCGTAACTGATTAAAACGCCGGCGTTCCGGTTCCTGCAGACATGGATGGAGTGAACGTGGCCCACAGAGCTGAATTTCTCCATCAGCATGTTATCTGTCACTTCATGGTGCAGATCATCAACATACAGTGATGAAATACTGGAATTCATTTTATCTAAAAAAACAACAAACAAACAAAAAACTCAGTTATAAACAAGAGAAAAAACACCAAACCTACAGTCTTAAGCAGAAAAAAATCAGTATGAGTAAACTACAATTACTTTCCACTCTGAAATGTTAAAAGATTGTAAAACATACAGGTTTAAAAGATCTCACATTTCTACATTTCTCAGTAAAAAAATAAAGTTAATGAAAAGCAAAAAAAACCCAGTCTAAAATGTATTCAGAATAACTATATATATATATATATATATATATATATATATATATATATATATATATATATATATATATATATATATATATATATATATATAAAACAAAGCTACTTATCAGGTACCTAATAGTCAGTAGTAGATGAATGGTTATAATGTTTATCAGTCTCTGCTGCTGCTTTTATTGCTTCTGTGTGTTTGTTTGATGGTTGTCAAGGAGATACTAGAATTTTTATGATGACGTCATAGAAACCTTTATGTAGCATCACTCTGGTCACATCACCAGTTGGACACATAAATCGCAGGCACTTAAATCACAAACACTATAAAAATATTATTTTAATACAAAACTGTATGATAAAAACTATATGATAAAAAATAAAAATGCTCCTGAATTCTGCATGTACAAAAAACAGACCAATGAATCTCATTTAAAATGCTTTCAGTGATTCTACATCCTGTGTCTGATCTACACTGTGTGACCAAATGTATTGGGACACGTGACTTTTCCACACCACATCAGTCAAGAGCTCCGTTTATTCTAAATTTGACTAAAAAATAAAGAATAAATGAGCGATTATATTTCCAGAAATGTTGCAGTAAGCAGAAATAGACATTTCGGCTAATGGTGTAGGAGACATCATCATTAGCCACATGCTAGCCGGGTTTGCTAGTGCTGTTTTTGTGTTAACTAGTTTCTTAGAATATTTGATTAAAAGTTGACCAAAAACAAATACATCCGTCAGACACTTATATTGTGTTTATAACTCACTAAATGTAGAATATTTAGACTGAGGATGAAGACTATTAAAGCTAAGATTAGTTAGCCGGCTAGTTAGCCTAGCTCAGTGGTTCTCAAAGAGTGGAGAGAATAAAGATATGACAGGTGGGGCGCAATGAACGGCAGGATTTATTTATTTATTTATTTATTTATTTATTTATTTATTTATTTATTTATTTATTTGTTCTTCATTAATTATTTTCACTATGAATAAAGTTCATACACACAAAGCAGCACAAACAATGTTGTGACAATCTTTTCAATGGATAAATGTGTGACATTGATCACAAAAAACAAACAAACAGGTAATTCAGCACAAGCAGACAAAAAAGGTAGATGGTCGGAGCAATAAACCAAAAATTCAGCCTTAAAGAAAATATAATTGTGGTTTGTGTTATCCTGTTACTTTTGCCACATCTTATCTCTGAAACATTTTAGATGTTGCTAAACTGAAAATTAAATACAGATCTCATCTCAATATTAAACATGACTTGAGAGTGACAGTATCAAGTCTACAACTCAGTTGTGAAAAGATGTATGAAATGCATTTGCTCTATTTTACACAGACTGCAAAGTGACAGAAAGGCAAAGTGATAACACAACTACACCTTTCTTTTCTCTATTTTTGTTTTTGATGCTAGTTGATGATCATTTAGAATTGGTTAGTTTAATAAATTAGGCATTTTTCAACTTGAAGTATTTCATTATCCTTTTTTGAGGTGACGGAGGACAGGTGGGGTTTAAAAATCCACCCCTCTGAAGTGGTAAATGGCAGAAAAAGATTGAGAATCACTGCTAAAAAACACAAACAGAAGTCACATTAGTACAGAATGGAGCATAAAGCACGTCCGGATAGTGCCGCTAGAGGGCAGTGTGGGACTGAGAGTTGAGGATGTGAGCTGTGTGAAGCTGGGGATCAATAGTCTGTTAAGGGGTGGAAAGAGGGGAAAAGAAGGGAAAGAAGGAAAAACAGGAAAAAGAGAAAGAAAAATGTGAAAAATGGAAGAAAAAATAAAAGGTAATGGAAACATGTCTTGCACATTTCTTATGGTTGTTGGCAGATTGATGTATATATTTTATAGCAAACTGCCTTATGTGCTTCCCAGGGAGAATCTCTGATGTGAATGACGCTGGTTCGAATCCCTCAATAGTGCACACAAATACTGATAATGTGAATAAAAATACATCACTTGTCACTCATGTTCATTAATATTATAAAAAATCTTTTAACAAAAGTCTCTTTTTCATTATATGGGACATGTTCTGTATTTATCTTTTATATTTATATTCTACTTAAAAATACAACTACTATTACTACTACTAATAATAATAATAATAATAATAATAATAATGAAGATGATAATGGGTTCACAGCAGGTTCACAGAATAATTCACGAGTCACTGTTCTATAAACAATAAAACATTTTATTTTTAATTACTGAAAATGCTACAATATTACAAATCAATGTATATATTAACAAAGGTTATTTAACAATAGATATAATCAAGTACAAAGATTAAAAAAATGATCCTAATTGGGTCTGAAACAACAACCTAATCATAAATAACTATAGATTATAATAGTAGTAAATCCATAAAAATAAATGGTAAAATGATATCAAGTTTCTGAGTGACTCAAAACACCAGGAAGAAATGGTTAAAGGAGCAGAACAGAAGAAACAGCAGGACTGGATGCAGATGAAGGACTGGATGCAGATGAAGGACTGGATGCAGATGAAGGTCTGGATGCAGATGAAGGACTGGATGCAGATGAAGGTCTGGATGCAGATGAAGGTCTGGCTGAAGGAGATGAACTTTGACTACCAGGCTGTAAAGACACATATTGTATATTATGAACTTTAGCATAATAATGATGATGATAATGACATATGAAGATCTTTTTAAATTACAGGAATCTGCATTGGTACATTTACATTAGGTTTGGCTGCTGAATTGTTGCTGAAGGATCCACCAAACCTTGATTTTGTAGACTAAAAAGAGAGGCGACAGAACATACTGACATTCATGTAAAATCATACATGTGCTGGAAATGTAAAGATCTGATTTCCCTTTTGAAGAAAACACAAATAATCTTCTATCCAATAAAAGACAATATGACTATAAAAGGCTGTGGGGACGTTCCAGAGATAATTGCGTGTGGAGTAAATACTGAAATATGAAAATAATGAATGAGCAGTGATAATGTAAGTGCAGGCTGTATAATGGTGGGGGTGGAGGTAGGGGGCGCTACAGCAGTAGGAGTGGAGTAAAGCAGGTGGAACACTTGCAGCAGGTGGAACACTTACGACCTGGTAAAAGAACAATAAAGAGTGTGGAAAACAGGTTTTATTTACCTTTTAGTCTTGGTATTTTTTACAGATCCAAATAAGAAGAAATATTGCAAAATCTAACATTCACACATTAATATGTTTAATCCACAGTCATCTCTGTACACTAGTGAGAGTCTGAGGGCAGAAGTCAAGTGATATGAAACATATTCTTTTGAAACAAGAAGTTTCAAGAACCTTTTTGATCTTGTAGAAAGCACAAGATGAATCATGTTTCCTAAAGAGATAATGTGAGTTCTAATGTTCTTCCTCCTCGTCCCAGCAAAACAACTTTCACCTCGAGTAAAACAAATTATGTTTGTTTCTAACGTTTCTTCTATGCTGAAACACTTCTGTACATCGTTCACTTCACACAGTAAAGACTTAAAAATAAATCACTATCATAGATTGATGAAACGCTGTGAGCAGGATTTGAACCTGCGTGGGGAAACCGCATTGGATTTCAAGTCCAACGCCTTAACCACTCGGCCATCACAGCGGTGATGAAGTTTGCTGCAATGTCTTGACTTGTCTACAATTTCACCTAAAAAGAAGCATTTAGAATTAAAAGTGTCAGAGTACACAGAGTACCAGCTCTAAAGTTTCCACATGCTTTCCAAGTCTTACCCATACATTAGCAAATTATGGTTTAGTCTCACTCTGATAAGCATCCTTTATGGTGTATTTTGACCAACCAATGGCTCTGAGAATAGTCGTCTTTGTTTGAACCCAGAAGATATTCCCATGATTCTCCCATGCAAATATCATTGGTTCAAACATACTTTGACTGTGACATTATTTATGGTGTCACTGAAACTTGAATTGTGAAAAGATCTCAGTCACTATTTGCAGAGTTAACTATTTTTTTCAGCTAGAGCAAATTGACAAAGCTTGGTAACATGATATAGGAGGGTTATAATGTAGTAAAGTTAATTTGATGAGACAGACTAGACTTTGGACAAATTCAAAGTCTCCACATTGGAAAATCAAAGATAGAGCAGCTGCTAATAGAGGCCAAAAAGCAAGAGTCCAGCAACCATGACCTCAACGTGATTTTCAAGCTTCAAGAAACTCCTGGTAAGGTGTCGCCTGGCAAGGTGTCGCAACTGTTAGTTCAAAGCAAGAACTTGAGCAGAGCCCAGATAGCTCAATTAGTAGCGCATCAGACTTTTAATCTGAGGGTCCAGGGTTCAAGTCCCTATTCGGCCATTAAAAACTCAGCGGGTGGCTGATTCTTGTTGTGGGACAATCCAAAGCTTTTCTGAATCTTCCCTTGATGTCAAAATGCCATTAGATTTTTACTTACAAAGAGTACCGGCTCTGACGTTTCCATATGCGCCATTAACTCCAAGCAGCTGACTTCACCCACCTCATGGCCCAGAGAAGGCTTTGCATTTTTCTCATCGCAGTTGTAATGACAAATTGAGTACTTTGATAGTGACATTATTTATGGTGTCACTGAAACTTGAATTTTGAATACATCTCAGTCACTATTTGCAGTTATCTTTTTTTTCAGCTAGAGCAAATTGATAAAGCTTGGTAACATGTTATAGGAGGGTTATAATGTACTAACATTATTTGGATGAAACAGACTATGCACCACGAGGTCTGAGTAGCTTGAGATGTAAAATTGCAAGTGGATAAGATGGTTTCTCTGGGGCACTGAATGGTGAATTGCAGGCTTTGCTCTGACCCTTTTGAAAGCTTGATAGTATTTGTTAGCAATGGAAAAAAACAGTGATTTTAAACAAACTACGAGGCATCCCTTAAGATAAACAGTTCCAAGATAGTAAAATACAGACCTCTGAGGTGTTGATTACATGGGTATGTCTTAAATCCTAAATGAACAGTCCAATGGTATAGTAATTGTTCTAAATATGATTTAAAAATCTCTTATATTAAACCAATACAACATGCATGGGTCCAAGAGCAAACGATCTAGTTAAGCTGACTACCACTTAGGACATTGGTGCCTAATGTTGGTTAGTTGCAGATCCCCTTTGTTATTGCTGAAAGCGTGGTACCATGGCCATACAAACTGCAATGAAAATCAGGTAAATCGGGTACGACTGCGCTGTGATTTCAACACAAAACATTATAGGCCTTTTTATCAATGAGCAAACTGTTTGTGGTGGTACAACGCCCTAGCAAGCTCAGATTCCGAGGTTTGTAATAACACGGATATACCGTACAGTCAGTTTGGACAGTACATTGGTACAGCAGTTGCTCTAAATCAGTTAAAAAATATTTTTACACAAAAGAAAAACAACAGCCAACAGGGCCTTTATTGTATTACATTCTCAGAGCGGGGGTTCCTAGTAACGGCCTTTGGCCAGGTCGCCTCGTTAGCGCAGTAGGTAGCGGGTCAGTCTCATAATCTGAAGGTCGTGAGTTCGATCCTCACACGAGGCAAGTTTTCTTTTGAAATCTTCATCACTACTAGTGGTTCTACAGGCAGACAAACTGCAACAAAAATCAAGTTAAACAGCTACAAGTGTTTCGTCTCATCGGCACAAACAATTATATACTGCTTGTGTTGATTCAACTGGCAGGCAACGGCAGATTCCGAGTTCTTGATTACAAGGGGTTTCTCTTACAACCAAAGCGCACAGTCCAGTGGTACAACAATTGTTCTACAAAAGATTTTAGAAATCTCTTATATAAAACAAATATACATTCATGGGTCCATGAGCAAACAATCAAGATCAATTGCTCCTACCACTAAGGACAGTGGTGCCCTATGTTTGTTAGTTGCAGCGCTGCTTTGTTACTGCTGAAAGAGTAGGACCCTCAGAGCAATTGCTGTCAACAGTTGTGTGTTGCATGCTAATTTCAACAGAATTTTAGTGGTTTGTTGAGACTATGATCAGATATTAGATAGAACGTTGTCACTGCTATGGCATGGCTATTGTTTGTCAATATGTATCTTAACTATATTTGTATTTGATCATATTTTCTGTTGAGGACCTTAGCAAGTCTGAAATTAATGGTAGGACTAGCATTAAGACAAAAATCTAATTCATGCTTCTGCCTTATTAGCTGTTAGCTCGAATGAATATGTTCATGCACTTTTTTTCCCCTAAATCTTAGAGCGAAGAATTCCTATTCAACAGCTGGCTGAGCATTTGCTGTCTGGCAGCAAGGCGCTGTGGCTTAGTTGGTTAAAGTGCCTGGCTAGTAAACAGGAGATCCTGGGTTCGAATCCCAGCAGTGCCTGATGCAGTTGTCCTTTGGTGCTTCCGCTTGAGTGCCTTCCAGCTTTTTCTTTATGGCTTGAGATAGAACATTGCAAGTGGATAAGATGGTTTCTCTGGGGCACTGAATGGTGAATTGCAGGCTTTGCTCTGACCCTTTAGAAAGCTTTATAGTATTTGTTAGCAATGGAAAAAAACCAGTGATTTTAAACAGACTACGAGCCATTCGTTGAGATAAACAGTTCCGAGGTAGTAAAATACAGACCTCCGCAACATAGCGGCACTGTGACGCAATGGATAGTGCATTGGACTTCTTGACTCGGCAGTACAGCTATTCAAAGGTTGTGGGTTCGAGTCCCTCCGGAGTCGTTGCGCATTTTTTAACTTGTCTTGCTAGTAACTTTCATTTGACACTAGGTAGATTGAAGAGGCATATCGCATGTGACATGTCCGTGCTTCTCGTCCTAACCCGAAATGCTTTGTTGGGCGCAGTTTTAAAAAAAAATCTCCTCTTGTTCCACATGGTTCTACTCATTTGACCAAAACGTTGCTGTACCCTAATCGGATGTTTCAACAAATATTCCTGACACAGAATCATTCCATACTTTGTGCTCACACATCCAAAGCCCACAATAATGTTTTGATTAGCAAAGATTAGGAACATGGGCACAACTGTTTTGTCTCATCGGCACAACCATTTATAGACTGCTTGTTTTGATTCAACTGCCAGGCAATGGTGGATTCTGAGGTGTTGATTACATGGGTATGTATTAAATCCAAAATGAACAGTCCAATGGTATAGTAATTGTTCTAAATATGATTTAAAAATCTCTGAAATTAAACCAATACAACATGCATGGGTCCAAGAGCAAACGATCTAGTTAAGCTGAATACCACTTAGGACATTGGTGCCTAATGTTGGTTAGTTGCAGGTCCCCTTTGTTATTGCTGAAAGCGTGGTACCATGGCCATACAAACTGCAATGAAAATCAGGTAAATCGGGTACGACTGCGCTGTGATTTCAACACAAAACATTATAGGCCTTTTTATCAATGAGCAAACTGTTTGTGGTGGTACAACGCCCTAGCAAGCTCAGATTCCGAGGTTTGTAATAACACGGATATACCGTACAGTCAGTTTGGACAGTACATTGGTACAGCAGTTGCTCTAAATCAGTTAAAAAATATTTTTACACAAAAGAAAAACAACAGCCAACAGGGCCTTTATTGTATTACATTCTCAGAGCGGGGGTTCCTAGTAACGGCCTTCGGCCAGGTCGCCTCGTTAGCGCAGTAGGTAGCGCGTCAGTCTCATAATCTGAAGGTCGTGAGTTCGATCCTCACACGAGGCAAGTTTTCTTTTGAAATCTTCATCACTGCTAGTGGTTCTCCAGGCAGACAAACTGCAACAAAAATCAAGTAAAACAGCTACAAGTGTGCACTGTGTAACGTAGGGCTCTGTGGCCCAATGGATAGCGCATCGAGACAATGGACTGGTTAAAAGATGACGAGATGCCAATAAAATCAATAAAAAAGAATGAAAAGGAACTGCGGAAAGAGTTTATCTGAAGGAAATGACAGTGGAGGCAAGACAACTGAAAGATATGAGAGTATCAGACATAAATAAAGGATTAACAGAGCGGATTGGTGAAGGGAGGATTCTCGTAGTGCGTCCCAAACAAAATAAGTTGTATGAGGTCACTCTGGAACAATAAGAGGACACTGAGTATCTCTTGGACGGTTTGGTTATCAATGGAACCAAGTGCGAGGTCAAAAGACTGCAAAATAGAGACTATGTTGTCTCCTTCATGCATCTGCCTGCCTACATCACTGATAATAAAATTATAAATAAATTGTAGGAATAGGGAGTTTTCCCAATATCCAAAATAAAAAGGAGAGTGTATCCAGGCACCAACATTGAGGACGAGGGACGAGGTTTGTGAAAACGTGGCTCCCAAAAAAAGTTGCCTCTCTCCCAATACAAAAATAGAAACGGCAGAAGGCCCGCAGTTCTTCCGGGTTACGCACAGCCATCAAGTGAAGACCTGCCAGCTGTGCATGAGCCCGAATCATTTGGTGAAGGATTGCCCAGATTTTAAGTGCTTTAACTATGAAAAGAGAGGGCACATTGCGAGGGACTGCAACGCAGTAACGTGCCCGGATTGCAATCTGCCTTTAAATAAGTGTAAGTGTTGGATGGGGAATGAAAAGGCGGAGGATGAACAGCAGGTGGATGCGCAGTTGCATGAACGAGACAGTGAGCGGCGAGAAGAGTAAATAACAACACAAGAGGGAGAAACAACAATGGACAAGGGCGTGGAACAAGAAGGAAAGAAGCACAACAACCAGGAGGATCACTTACAGCAGGACGGGGAATCTAGACCCAAATAGGACTAACTGAAAGTTTGCAAAACGCTTTGGTGGAGAAGAAGGACCAAGAGAAGAGACATCGGTGCACATGCAACAAGGACGGAGAATCATGGACTCAAATGGAGTTGACGTACAGCCTGCAAAATGACCTGAACACAATAGAATCCGACCCTCCAGCATGTAAGGAACAAGCAACAGGAATAAAAGATGAAAAGGGAAAATAAAAAAGGAGGACAAACAAGTAAAGCCAACAAAAAGAATGAGGTCAGTAAAGCCAATATCTAATGTAGAGGTTGCCAGAAAGAAAGTCCCTAAAAAAGACATGATAAAGACTGAAAACAGGTTTGACTCGCTTAAGGACTTGGAGGAGATGAACTGAGATGATCAGTCAAAGGGAAATTGAAATGTATTTTTATTTTAAAACTGTTATGGATTATAAATTGATATCCTTCTAAAAGTTGCTAAGTAACACCGTGACATCATCTTGCGATGACGTCGTTTCGTCGTTGAAGTGCAAGACTGCGTCTTTATGCTACAAAGTATATAGAAAATGTAGTACAGGACAGAGTCTCTGTATTTTCTGAGCAGCGCTGCAGCGCCCCCTGTCACCAAACAGGTGAACACTTCCCAAGGAAGAACAATCAATCCATCAGTGTATCGTTCAAGGCTGGTCAGGGAACATTGATGGATACAGATAAGACACTATACAGTGCATTTGAAGAAAACATTTACTTGTTTTAAGGTCGGTGTTACTCTGATATAATTTTTGTATTTTTTATTTTTTTAGAACGATCACAAAAACAATGAAATTTCTCAAATTGTCGGGTAATCTCAGCAAAAATATAATTATTAATATTGTTTGTATGTGTTATGTTTAAAAATAGATAAAAAAAAAAAAGGTAAAAAGACATACATATTAGGTCTTAACATCAAGCATCGATTTTAGTTGCATCTTCAATGGAATGAATTTGTGTAGGCAGAACACATCAATAAAAAGGAACTACATACCTGTTTTTACTAACGAGCCTTACTCCCTTTCCACTTGGTCTCCTGAACACACAACATATGTACCTTTCTCCTCTCCATCATATCAGCTACCTCTCTCCCTTTACCAGGAATAGTAATTGGGACCGGCACTAAGAGTGAACTGGCTTGTGCAACCCTATTGGCTGGGTTTTTCCTATCGATCCGTCTAATTTATATATCCATCTTCCTGCTAGTCTGTATTAACAGTTTTTTTCTGGCTGTTTTTCCCACTATTAGGTAACCATCTACTTGTTTATTCTGTATGTCTGTGTTTGAAAGACAAAGGAGAATAATTATTTTATTGTTGTTTTGATTTCTAATGAAAATAAAGTCACTGTCAGAAGTGGGATTTGAACCCAAGCCTCCATGTGGAGACCAGAACACTCAGTTTCCTGGAAGGTACAGAACCTTGAGTCTGGCGCCTTAGACCGCTCGGCCATCCTGACATACAAGCATGTGTTTCTTATCCCTTCAGTGGCTGATAAAACTATTTTTACAAGTTTCTGTCTACTTGTTTGTCTTATCGATCGTTCTATTTGTGTGTTTCTTATCTATCTACGTCACTCTTATCTGGTTTTCTGTCTGAATGCATATATATACCTGCTCATCTTTCCTATTAATCCATTGATCTGTCTAATTTATATATCCATCTGCCTGCTTGTCTGTTTTAACAGTTTGTTTCTGTCTGTCTTTCCCACTATTAGGTAACCATCTTTGTTCTGTATGTCTGTGTTTGAAAGACAAAGGAGAATTAATTTCATATTTTTGTTTTGGTTTCTAATAAAAATAAAGTTACTGTCAGAAGTGGGATTTAAACCCATGCCTCCATGTGGAGACCAGAACACTCAGTTTCCTGGAATGTATTGAACTTTGAGTCTGGTACCTTTTGAATATTACTCTGTTTGTTTGTCTGTCTATCTGTCTGTCTATCTATCCACCCGGCCATCTATTTGTTCGCCTTTTTGTCTATCTATCTGCCTGTCAGGCTTATATTGTTTTCTGAATGCCTATCTGACTGCTTGTCTTTCCTAACTACCATGCTGTCTGTCTGTCTGTCTGTCTGTCTGTCTTTCCCACTATTGTTCTCCAGTGTTCTGTATTGTTGAAAGATTTATGATCAAACTCTTGATGTCACCCAAATAAGGATAAGGTTCCCCTATTGAGTCTGGTTCCTCTCAAGGTTTCTTCCTCATTACATCTAAGGGAGTTTTTCCTTGCCACAGTCACCACGGCTGCTCATCAGGGATAAATGCACACCATTCACCTTGACTGTTGATTTCTGTAAAGCTGCTTTGAGACAATGTCTGTTGTGAAAAGCGCTATAGAAATAAACTTGACTTGACTTGACTTGACTACTGGGTGACCATCTACTTGTTTCCTTTGTATGTCTTGTTTGAAAGACAAAGGAAAAATTATTTTTATATTTGTTAGTATTTGAACACACACCTCCATGTGGAGATCAAACACTCTACTTTACTTTAGACGACTCAGCAATACTATTAAGAGCTATATTTTACACATTTCTGTCTACTTATTTATCTTATCTAGCCTTCTATTTGTGTTTCATCTTGTGCTTATCTTTTCTATCGCTCTATCAATCTATATCTATCTAATTTATCTTCCCATTTACCTGCTTGCAAAGGCGGCAAAAGTACACACATCCTTTACTTAAGTAGAAGTACAGATATTCATGTTTTGAAAGACTCTGGAAAAAGTTGAAGTTCTGACTATAATTTTTTAAGTTAAAGTGAAGAAGTTTGGGCTTTGACATGTACTTAATTAGTAGTAAAATGCTACTTTTTTACTTGTTTTAGTGTCACACTGGTAACTGGACCTCACATCATATTAATATTAGGGCTGCCAATCAATTCAAATATTTAATCACACTGTTCTAAATGTGAAGAGAGATGACAGAGACGTCAGAAAGCACCTTTTATATATATATATATATATATATATATATATATATATATATATATATATATATATATATATATATATATATATATATATTTATTTATTTATTTATTTATTTATTTATTTATTTATTTATATTTTCATTAAAAATGATCAAACAGAAATGCGCTGCATTGATCACACGTTAATAAAAACAGGACATTTTTTATACAAAAAAACTAATTAAAAATTGTGTTACCCAATAAATGTATCCAGGCTGAACAACAACCATATAGAACACAAGCAGAGAAAAGATAATGATGATCAGGAATGTCTCTGTTCTCAGTCATGTTTACATCACTGACTCCCTCTGTCTCATCCATGTTAACCCCAAACTCTTGTTGCCTTCTGACTGCTTATTGTTGACTTCGTAAACTAGTCTACATCTGTGGTGTGTGAGAGCCAAACAGAAAGATTGCCATTGGTTTCCCTTTGATGCACGCAAGCCCCAGTGGTCTTAAGGCAGAACCTTGTGTAGTCATGGCTAAGTGGGTAAGGTGACGGGTTTGAAATCCGTTGGGGTTTTCCTGCACCATGTTAAAATCTTGCCTACTACGTTTGTGAACTTTGTTTCTTACACATTTCCCATAAATTGTTCTGCTTGAACACAGCTCTTTAACACTGCAGCAGAACTATTTTAAGTCAACCTTGTAGATAATTAAACCGCAAACGAAATACGTCTGCTAAATTTGCGTGTTCAAGTCTTCTGTTGCTTGTTTGATACTGAAATATCTTGGCAAAATTTCACTAAATATCGAAGACTCATCCAAATGCTTGAGCATGTCTTTGGACAAAAATAGTTGAAACCTCGCTGTGACACACCAGTCTAGCTTTCATTTGACATCACTGGCTTGAACACTTGTTTTGTTATCATGATAGCTAAGCATGGTCTCTCATTTGAACAGAATCTGGTTCCAGTAATGGCACAAAAGTGTGCAACTGTGTGGCTAAATCTGTGTGTAAATAAAGTGCAAGTATGTGTGTTTTGGACATATCTGGTTGTTTGGAGAAATAAATACAAATCATTACTTTTTGACTAAAAAAGGATAAACTTGACAAACTGAAAGAAAAACTGTGTGCAGTGCAGGATAACCTTTGTATTCTATTTGACAAGAGCTTGTGAGACTGTTTAACATAGAGCTAAAACGAGCACCTCTTGACTAGCATTTACAGCGACCCTACAGCAGATCTAGGCTTTGGACCCGCTGATCAACATCTGCAGTATTAACGGAAGGAGATTTGACCAAATTTATAAACTGGCAGCGGTGGGATTCGAACCCACGCCTCCAAAGAGACTGGAGCCTAAATCCAACGCCTTAGACCACTCGGCCACGCTACCAGTAGTTAAACTCTGAGATAGGACTGCCAGCTTGTGGAGGAGATGCTGTCGCAGCCAGCCATAATCTCAGTGGCATGCAATAAACACACAACAGGCTTTGCAGAACTGGCAGTCCATTGCATTTCCCCTCTGATTGTCAACAATCATCCACATATAATAACAGGATTCAGAAGCAAGTTTTTTTGCCACTGTCGTTTTGCCACAGCTGCGATGATCTAATCCAATTCTATTTTAATTTGCATATGTAAAAATAGCCTTATGTCTGATAAAATATTCTGAGTTCTGCAACTTTGTAAAGGTTTCCCGTTCATATTTCTCCTTATGCTGTCTTCTTTTAAATCTTTAAACGTGCGCAACCAATATTCATTTGCAACAGGTCTCTTAAAAACAGCATCTCTAAAAAGGCAAAACAACATTTTCACAGAATATGTTTTAAAAGCAAACAATTTTCCCCCAAGACTCACATTCACATCTTTTTCTTCTTGGCCCTCTTCCATGTTTTCAATTCTTTTTAGCCATTTTTGAGGTATAGAGTTCTTGATTACATCATATTTATTTTCTATTTCTTGTCTGCTAAAATCCTCCTTTGCCTCCTCCATTATATCCACAATGTATTGTGTTGGTAAAAACCCCTCTTTGAATTCATATAAAACATCTCTTACTTTCATAATACCCACATCCCACCATTTCTTAAAGAATATCTCTTTCCCCTGATTTAAAATGCCATTGTTTAAGAATAAAGGCTGATTTAAAATGTTCTCTCTTCCTTGTGGATTAAAATGTACATGAGTCAAAAATTTGCCCCAGGCCCTCAAGAGTTCTTTATAAAAGTCTGGCAAC
Source organism: Silurus aristotelis (assembly GCF_946808225.1). Classification (NCBI taxonomy): domain Eukaryota; kingdom Metazoa; phylum Chordata; class Actinopteri; order Siluriformes; family Siluridae; genus Silurus; species Silurus aristotelis. The sequence goes on along the minus strand of NC_139576.1, from coordinate 32,737,731 downwards.
CCCTCCGTCATTCAATTCTTTGTTTTCATCCACAGTATGTTGTCTCCAAGATTGAAGTTGCTACACTTATTTAAGAAAAAAACCATTGTTGCTTTCCATGCCGCATTGTTTTCTTCATCCATGTATTTTTACCTTCAGACTGTTTTTTTCTTTCTTCCACATCTTCCACATCCATTAATTCCAGTCCTATCCCACAACGGCATAAATGATGTGTATAAAATGCAGTATAGAATAATACAGTGTAGTATAATACAGTTTAGAAATCATTAAGGCTTTAAGAACTTAAACTTTCCCTTTTAGTGTTAATGTTCTCATTATCCAAAATATCAACCTCCTTTCAATCCCTCCTAATATTTCCTTCCACACTGTTTCCTCTGCTTTCTTTTCATCCCTCCCCATTAAAACTCCTAAAATCTTTATTGCTTTTGCTTTTATAAAAGTAAAATGTGCCGTTAAAACCGCCGTCCTTCCGAATCTCATGTACACTGTTTTATCCTCGTTTATTTTGGCTTCTGATCCCCTACAGAACATTTGTATGATTTGCATTGCTTTTTTCACCCCTCCAGATCTTTGACCAATAGCGTTGTGTCACTCGCATACTGAAATATTTTATTTTTTTCTCCCTCGATGCCTAATCCTTTTATTCCTTGCTCTTGTTTCATAGTTAGTCCTAAAGGTTCCACAATTAGAGAATATAAAAGTGCTGACAGCGGCATCCTTGTCTTATTGATCTGGTTATTTTAAAACACTGTGTTAAAAACCCATTACATTAAATTTTTGTTACTGCACCTTAGTTTTGTTACTGCACCTAAGATCCTAATCCATTTAATTAAATGTTTTCCAAAACCAAACCTCTTTAAAACGTCAAATAAGAAACTATGTTCCACCCTGTCAAATGCTTTCTCAAAGTTTAAACTGATAATAAAACCATCTTTATTCTGCTCACGCATGTATCTTATTGTATCTTTTATACTAATTGTTGTGTCTGCTATATCTCTACCCTTTACACCGTACACATGGTTAGTTTTAATTATGCTCAGCATTACTTCCTTTAGTCTGTTGGCTAAGATTTTGGATAAAATTTTAAAATTAATTTCTTGTAATACAATAACGCCAATAACCATTTAAAACACTAAAGAATATAAATGGAAACCTGGCACGGTAATGCCATTAAACATTATCACAAATGATCTGTGCTGAATTGGTCCGGTCTGGTTCTGTTCATCATTGATTGGATAAGAACAGTTCAATATTACTGGCTGTGGAAATCAATGGGTGGTGACTCGTTATACTATAAGAAAAACGCCGTTTTTTACGCCGTCACATGACAATATAATCGACGTAAAAAGCGGCGCTTTTCTTGTGTACTAAACGCCGTCAAATACGACGTCATTTACGTATTTTCACACGCTTTTTACGCGGTTTGTGATCACAACGGCGTATTTTACGGCGCCAATACTGTTTAAAACGCCGTATTTAACTGCGTTTTTAATGTTAACGCATTTAATCTAAGGCGTAATTATGACCCTTTTGGCTTGCCATAGACTTCCTTCTTAATCATTCAACAATTACATGCAGTAGCACAAGTAGTTACTCTCTTTGGGTGGATGAATGGATAGATATGTGTGTTATAGGATTTGTAAAAGGGGAAATTTACAGAATGAGCAGGAGATTGAATAATTATTTCCCCCACTGTAGATAAGAAGCTGTAGAAGTTGGAGAGCAGTTCTTACACTTTGTCCAATATCAAGTGTGCCAGATCACAAACATCATTTATTTCTAATTCCTTCACATTTAATTTAAAACTGTTTCATTTTTAGGTGTTTACAGTTGAGACCATGCCCACATCCAGTTAATATTACAGATACAAATGTGAATATTTGGACATTAAATAGATCAAATAAAATAATATTTTGTCATTTCAGAAGTGGGATTTAAACCCACATGTATATTAGGAGACCAGAATCCTCCTTAAACCATGGAGAAGGTCTGAATCTTTTTGACGGAAAGGTCTGAAAATACGTAAATACTTGTTTTTAATGTGAAATCTTACTTCACTTTGTTTAAATGCAGGGTCTGAGGTCAAGTACAGCAGATGCTGAATGGTCCAGATTCCTCAATGAGAGAGTCACTGCACCTCAACAAGCAGCACAAGACAGAATACAGGGACAACCAGTGTCTCTGACTGTCTTCTAAATTAAAGAGGGATGAATTAAAAACTGAAAAGGGGCTCATCCTTGCAGAAGTGTGTGTGTGTGTGTGTGTGTGTGTGTGTGTGTGTGTGTGTGTGTGTTTTTGTAAGAGTATCTCAGGCAGTTGCAACAAATCGGACAGCATTATCAGGATGAGATCAGAGAGATGAGACGAGGTGACACACACTTACACACCGCTACAGTACAGTGTCCAATGAACATGCAGGAAATGTTTAATTTAGAGTGAAGACAGTTAGTTTCATTCACTGATTCATTCACAAAAAAAGAAGAAAGACTTGGAAGCCTGAACTTTCTTCTGTCCAGGAAAACACTCAAAATTGACCTCATTACATTTATCTGTACTTGTTTTCAGGTCCAGCCACATGCAGCAGGTACATACTTGGACCGTCCTACAGAAGAACACACACACATCCACCATGCAAAGAGAAAAAGGTACACACACCCCTACACGTCTACAAATAAATAAATCCTGAGGTTTATTGCGCCTCACCTGTCATGTCTTTATTCCCCACTAGAGGGCCGAGTCCCACACTTTGAAAACCACGGAGCTAGGCTAACTAGCCGGCTAATTAATCTTAGCTTCAATCGTTTTCATCCTCAGTCTAAATATTGTACATTTAGTGAGCTATAAATAAACTATACATATCATAATAATGTAAAATAGAATGTATTCCTCTTTTTGGTCAAATTTTAGTCAGATATTCTAAGAAACTAATTAACACAAAAACAGCGCTAGCAAACCCGGTTAGCATGAGGCTAATTATGATGTCTCCTACACTATTAGCCGAAATGTCAGTTTCTGCTCACTGCAACATTTCTGGAAATATTATCTCTCATTTATTCTTTATTTTTTAGTCAAATTTATCAGCTTTTTCCTGCAAGTCTATGAATTATGTATGTGAACAGACTAATCAACGCAGGGTTTGCTTTCAGTGCTAGCCAATCATCGGAGAGAAGGGGCGGGACTTGTACAGAGTATATAGCGCCATCACGCGGCCCTAGTGGTCACAAGTTCGTTTATGTTAATAACTTCCTGATGTGTTTTTTTCTTCTTTTTTTTGCCTCTGCGGCGAATATATAAATTTATTTGTGTATTTGTTTGTATTATTTCATTTAACGTAAACAAGAGGAAAGGAAGATTGCTTTTCTTCCTTATAGCGCCAACCAATCAACTGTGAAAAGGGGCGGGACTTGTACAGAGATGTAGTTCTTAAGCTGTGATTAAACTGTTCTTTTGTCCGGCCTGTACGTAGCCTAGTGGTTACGTATCTGGTTGCAGTGCTCATTGCGGGACAAAGTCGCGGTTCGAATCCCGTGGTGGCGTCTCATGCTAATGAGATATAAACTGCAACCAGGCAGGCTGTTGTTTTGGGATTATATATATATATATATATTTTTTCCCACCCAGAATTATTTATATCTTTGTGTATCTTTTTTAGGTATTAATGTATTTAAAATGTAAACAATGTGAAGAGACCTTTTTTTCTGTTAAGTTTAAATATTGAATTTTTTTTATTTTTTTCATTTTTTGTAGCTTTGGGCTCTTTTAACCAGACAGGTTACAAAGTATGTATTTTAATAATGTATTAAAGATGTAATATATTTATATAATATGATTTATTTATTTGTGTATATTTTGTTTTCAAATTCTCAGGCTCTGTGCAGAACTGATGTATTTGTTCTTCTCCTTTAGTATGTTTTTGTCTCTCTGAATTCTTGCTCAGTCTTCAGAATGTCTGAATGTGTGTGAATGTGGATGTTGTTATAGGAAATCCATCAACTTTGCAGTGATGACAGAACCTCGGCTTCATGGAGGCCACATGGCACCACTCTTTAACTGATTATTTCTCTGTAAGTGCAGAACTCTGTGTTTCTTTTCCTCACAATATAAAACCAGACAAAAGCAGAAAAAAGTTTAAATAACTGTTTTTTTTTCCTTTCTTAAATTTCAGCAGTTTTTATTTATTCTCATTTCTTTCAACTTTTTCTTTTCATGTGAATGAAAATAAGTCACTGTGTGCTGTAATATTTTTGCTGGAAATTGCAATAAAGTATGTGCTTAAAATGTATGCATTGTTTTCTTAATGTACTTATATATTATATTAATTTCTTTCAGCTTCTCCCATTAGGGGGCGTGGCGCACATGTTTGATTTGGCACATGTTTTTACGCTGGATGCCCTTCCTAACGCAACCCTTCACATTTATCCGGGCTTGGGACCGGCACTAAGAGAGGCTGGGGTTGGTTCCCTGACTGGGGATCGAACCCGGGCCACAGTGGTGAGAGCGCCGCATCCTAACCACTAGACCACCAGGGAACCTGGGAGTTAACTTTAACACTTATTTTATCAAAAGTCTCTTTCATTATATGAGCCATGTTTTGTTTGAATTAATGATAATAATGGGTTCAGCAGGTTCACAGAATAATTCACGAGTCACTGTTCTATGAACAATAAAACATTTTAATTTTAATTACTGAAAATGCCACACAAAATGTCACATGATAAAATATAATAATGCAAACACACAAAGATACAAATACTATTTACAAATTATGTACATATTAGTGAGGGGCATTTAACAACAAATATAAACATTTATGATTAAAAATTTCCAAAGTGGGTTTAAAAAAAAACAACCAAATAATAAACAACAATAGATACAAATAATAAATCCACAAAAACAGAATCATGGATGCAGATGAAGAACTGGATGCAGATGAAGGACTGGATGCAGATGAAGGTCTGGATGCAGATGAAGGACTGGATGCAGATGAAGGTCTGGATGCAGATGAAGGACTGGATGCAGATGAAGGACTGGATGCAGATGAAGGTCTGGATGCAGATGAAGGACTGGATGCAGATGAAGGACTGGATGCAGATGAAGGACTGGCTGAAGGAGATGAACTTTGACTACCAGGCTGTAAAGACACATTGTATATTATGAACTTAAGCATAATAATGATGATAATAATGACATATGAAGATCTTTTTAAATTACAGGAATCTGCATTAGTACATTTACATTAGGTTTGGCTGCTGAATTGTTGCTGAAGGATCCACCAAACCGTGACTTTGTAGACTAAAAAAGAGAGGCGACAGAACAGACTGACATTCATGTAAAATCATACATGTGCTGGAAATGTAAAGATCTGATTTCCCTTTTGAAGAAAACACAAATAATCTTCTATCCAATAAAAGACAATATGACTATAAAAGGCTTTGGGGACGTTCCAGAGATAATTGCGTGTGGAGTAAATACTGAAATATGAAAATAATGAATGAGCAGTGATAATGTAAGTGCAGGCTGTATAATGGTGGGGGTGGAGGTAGGGGGCGCTACAGCAGTAGGAGTGGAGTAAAGCAGGTGGAACACTTGCAGCAGGTGGAAAAAGACCTGGTAAAAGAACAATAAAGAGTGTGGAAAACAGGTTTTATTCACCTTTTAGTCTTGGTATTTTTTACAGATCTAAATAAGAAGAAACATTGCAAAATCTAACATTCACACATTATTATGTTTAATCCACAATCATCTCTGTACACTAGTGAGAGTCTGAGGGCAGAAGTGAAGTGATATGAAGATCTATAAATATAACACACTTTAACACACTTGAGCAAAATCCAAATTCTTTTACAATGATCTCAGTGTTTATCTATTTATCACTGGATGAGACATGGGAATAGATAAAGCAGACATTGTTATTTATGATTAGGGATGTAAACTGTAGCAGCGAACGTCAAGAAGGAAAGGCGTCCCGAACCGCGAGTGTGTGGGTGAACCCTGGTGTGAGTACTGGAAAGAAAAACGCCAGCATGAAAAACAAAGAAAAATAAAGAAGCTCCGCTTGGTGAACTTTTGCCTGTCTGTCTTTCTTTCAGTGCATTTGTTACATAAACATCACTTTAATGAGATTTTGTAAATAAAAATAAATATTGCAACAACTATTTCTGCATCACACAGCAGAGGACATTTAAAGCACATGAGTTTGGTCACAAATATAGTTGTGCAGGTTCACAGTGACGTGACATGAAAGAGAGGATTACCTGAAAGTCTGAAATGAACACTTTAGGAGGGTGGAATCCACAAAGACGTTTCTGTGGTCCACCGAAAAGACAAGACGTCCACTCATCGTCCTCTACCCCCGCAGACGAGACGTCCACTCATCATCTCCTAAAGCCTTTTGAGACGTTTTAGACATGTCTGAGACATTTGAAACATGTTTTTGTTTAAAAAGATTTTTCTGAACCTTTTTGATCTTGTAGAAAGCACGAGACGAATCATGTTTCCTAAAGAGGTAATGTGAGTTCTAATGTTCTTCCTCCTCGTCCCAGCAAAACAACTTTCACCTCCAGTAAACCAGATTATGTTTGTTTCCAATGTTTCTTCTATGCATGAAACACTTCTGTACATTGTTCACTTCACACAGTAAAGACTTAACAATAAATCACTATCACACATTGATGAAACGCTGTGAGCAGAAACCCCATTAGATTTCGAGTCTAACGCCTTCACCACTCAGCCATCACAGCAGCAGTTCCTGTCCCTTGTAACCCTGAGCTTTTTAACAGGAGCAACATACTGGCTAACAGCAGAACACACTAACCAACTGCACAACAGAGATCTTTTATTAACATCTCCTTTGGTGGTTTGAATAAACCACGTTTGGCTTTAAACCAGCAGTCAGTAACCGGCGTGTGTTTTGCATGAGGCCCATGTGACATGAGACTCTTAATCTCAGGGTGCTGGATTTGTGCCCCACGTTTTGTGAGGAAAGGAATTGCAGTGACATGCTGAGATGTCGAAGGTTTGTGTTCATTGTGTTTAAAAAACAAACAAACAAACAAAAAAGAAAAAAACCCACTTGACTGGTGTACACACATTCTGGAGACACAGAAGGTAAAAAGGGGAAAAAGCCACACAGAAGGTGAGGTGATGAACTGAAGTCAGATGGTAGGAAGTAAAAGATGCTGCAGAAAGAAAAAATTTAGGAAAGAGGAGAAAACAGTGAGGGTGAGGAGAAGATTCATATGGAAGTCTGTTTCTGCCACATAAAAAAAGGTTTACCCAAAAAAGTTTTTTTTCTCACAATTGCAACTTTTTTAGGCAGTCGGGCAGCGTCACCTCATCTGTAGTGCCAGAAAGCTTCACATATTTAAAATAAAATGTGCTTCAATCAATAAAATCACATGATATTAATCTGAGCCTCTGAACCCTGGAGAGAACTCTGTCTAACAATCAGCTCTGGAGGAGACGGAACAAGACAGATGAAGCAGAGGAGCCTCGTTCACACACCAACAGCTTCAAACTTCAGACCCACAACATGGTTACCGGTGGAGGCAACAAAAACGTTGGATGTTTATAAGTAAATAAAGTCAGAGTTTATTTATTTATATATTTGTATTTGCATTTTTATGTAATATGCCAATTAAATGCTTTAAATGAGTTTAGTTTTCACAGACTACTAAAATAATCGATAGCTGCAGCCCCAAATATAACTACTAAATATAGTTATAGTGTGTGTGTGTGTGTGTGTGTGTGTGTGTGTGTGTGTGTGTGTGTGTGTGTGTGTGTGTGTGTGTGTGTGTGTGTGTGTGTGTGTAGTGTCCTGGTAGATCTGGACTTCACTCACAGATGCTGAAGGAGCTTTAACTGGATTTTATCCTTGTCCTGGTTTCTGGATGTGGGTGGACTCTGGTTGTGGTGGTTCCTCTCAGTTTCGTGCTTCTTATGAGATTAAAGTGTTGATGGAGCTGTAACACAACAGAGACACTGCTGTTAGTCTTTATGCCGACACCAGCAAAATTACCCCTGATGCTGACTGAAATCCCCTCATATGACCAAACCCACCCTTTATATTAATAGATTACACTTTAAGGTCGTTAAAAAGTTTGCCGCCAAGATTCTCTTTCACCAAATTTGCCGCCTCTTGAGATTTTAATTGGAAAAGTTCAGACCCTTTTGTCTCCGTCTCGTAACCGACAACCTTCAGGAGGGACGTCATGTCAACACACAATTCATATTAAACAGATCTAATACAGGACTTTAGTAAAACAAACAAATTTATTTTACTACTACTTACACACTTACCAGCTACCTGATGTTCAATAGTAGAAAAATGTTCAATAGAGCGACTGTACGACTGCTGGAACAGTGAGTTTCCAAACTTTATGGGTTTTTATTCTCTTTGAAACACTGAGTTTATTATTTATTATTAGAGCTGCAACAATAATCACATAATAATTGATAATGAAATTGGTTGTGAGTGAATGCTGTTATCCTCATCATGTGAAAATGGTGTAGTTTATTGAAGTGTTATTGTGTAAACTGTTTGTTTGTAACTTCGGGAGTCGCACTGGATCTGTTCTGTCGTGACTCGCGAGCATCAGGTTGCGCAATCGACTCGATCAGTTCGATTACTGTTTTTACTTTATTTATACTGATTATTTTCCTGTTATATCACATTCCCAATGTATTATCTATACTGTAGAATTGTCTGTGTCATGTGATTTGATCACATTTTGTTCATATTAGAACAAAGTACGGTGGCCGAGAAGTGCAAAACACATTAACAAATCCAAAAACAAATTAACAAATCCAAAAACAAATTAACAAATTAGAAAACACTAACAAATCCAAAAACAAAATAACAAATGTATTTATGTATGTGTATATATTTGTATTTTTATGCACCTGTTTTGTGTATTGTAATGTAAATTGTACATGTTATTGCCAAGTTGTTTGTATATGGTTAATTGCTTAATAAAAACATAAATAAATAAATAAATAAATAAATAAATAAATAAATAAATAAATAAAAGGGGGAAAAAAGTTGTACTTCCTGTATATCTTGACTGACAGGTGTCTTGTCCAATGATCTGTAAGTTTCCATTCGCAAACTATACCTACCTTTTCCGGTTTGTCTGGCTTGTCGTTGTGTTTTTTGGATTTGTTAATGTGTTTTTGAATTTGTTAATTTGTTTTTGAATTTGTTAATTTGTTTTCGGATTTGTTATTTTGTTTTTGGATTTGTTAGTGTTTTCTAATTTGTTAATTTGTTTTCGGATTTGTTAGTGTGTTTTTGGATTTGTTGTTTTGTTTTTGAATTTGTTAATTTGTTTTTGGATTTGTTAGTTTGTTTTCGGATTTGTTAATTTGTTTTTGGGTTTGTTAATTTGTGTTTTTCACTTCTCGGCCACCGTAGTTTTTCTCCATTGCCTCTCTGATAACACGTGATTTTTTTCTTCAATGTTATTTTATCAAAGTCTGATAAAATTTTTGTTATCCATCAAAACCAAATAATATTTGGCATTATTTCCTTAACTATGGTTGTTGGAATGCTCTGCACATCTGCCAGGTCCAGCTTTTCCCTACGGCCCTTAGCAGCCTGAGAGCACTTTCCTTAGAGGGGGATCCTTAAAAAAATGAAATAAGATGGAGACAAAAGACAATAAAGTTTAGAAATAGCAAAGAAGGTTAACATTCTTTGTAGTTTGTAGTTTATGTGGTACACATGGATTTACTTAAGACACAACATTTTTTTCTTAAAAACACACAACAGTTAACTTTTTTATTTTCTTTTTTTCTGTGTATTTATTGTAGCAGCAAATTCTGATCTCTTATATAAAAACTTCCCAAATGTAACCTGTTATTAAAAGTACAAATCATATTTAGGGTTATTTAAGTCTCACAAAAATATAACTCACAAATATAAACAAGGTAATTAGTAAACTAAAGTTAATAAAACTTTGACATGTACGTAAAAAGCGTCACTTTGGAGTTATTAGATGAAACCTGAAAAAAGTCTAATTACAGCAACGTCAACAAGCTGCTGATAATATGACCTACAATATATATTAACCTAAACTAATACATTTAATACTACACTAATTTAATCTAAATCATTAAAACTCACCTACAGAAAAATCAAAAATTAACAATCTGGAATACTCTAAATATAGCTGCAAAACTAAGTAATAAAATGCAACGAAAAAAAAAATCATGACATAATTCTTTTAACATAAAAAAAAAGGTTATTTGACCATTTTATATCATTAATACAAAAAAATACAAATAAAATACCTGAAGAGGTCTGCTGGAATCACCAAGGAGCTGTAATCTAATACAGAATCAAAGATACTGAAGTCACAACACACATTCAATATTTTTTCCTGTTAATCAAAGTTGTGAATTTACCTCAGATATCTGGGTCACAAGGTAGAATATAATAAAATAATTTCTAGATGGTATTTCTAGTGTTAATATTCAGACTGCATCTAACCATTATAGTGTGTGAGTGTCTGTTTGTATTACTCTCCATATTGCCAGATAACAACATTTAAATCACACAATAAATGCTACAAATCCACAAATCTAGGAGACAGTAACATTAGAAGTGATGCAGTATCATGATATAATACCGTATTTTCCAGACTATAAGCCGCTACTTTTTTCCCACGCATTGAACCTTCTTAAACAATGAAGCGGCTAATTTATGGATTTTTCCTGGGTTTTTCTCGGTTTCACAAGCTTCAAGCCAAAAAACTGAGCCCCATAACATTAGACCAATGAAATTGCCGAACGGGTTCAGGTGAACCAATAAAATTCTTTATATCAAATCGGGTGCACTCCCACTTAATCATAAATATGCATGAGGTTCCTCTGACGTTTGACCTGCCGCTCACTCGGACTGTCAACAGGAAAGGCGACGTCACACTGAAAACAACCGGGCATGAAAAAATGCACTTCAACTGTGTTCTGAGCTGCACAGCATCGGGAGAAAAGCTTTACCAATGGTGATTTTTAAACGCACGACGATGCCAAAAGATAAACTCCCGAGAGAAATTGTTGTGAAAGGAAGGAGGAAGACAGTAAACAATGACTTTCTTGGTAGGCTACTGTTTAGATACAAGCCGTGTAACAGGCACTGTCTTTCGTTAAAGCCTGTGTAAAGTTCATTAGTTTCAATGTAGGCACCTGCAGCTTATAGACAGGTGCGGCTGATTTATATTCAAAATGAAAATCTTTGTAACATTCAGTGGGTGTGGTTTATATTTGGATGAAATCATTAACTCCATTGTACACTTAGCAATAAGAGGGTTCATACAACACTTTGACTTAAAGCAGAACCGCTGTGAGCAGGATTTGAACCTGCGTGGGGAAACCCCATTGGATTTCGAGTCTAACGCCTTAACCTCTCGGCCATCACAGCAGTGTTGAAGTGAAAGATGGAAATGAAGAGATGTCTTTATTATTCTTTCATAGTTCTTCATAGTTTCACCTTAAAAGAAGCATTTAGAATTGAACAGTGTCTCTGACAAACGTTGGTTAAAAAAGAAACCCTCAAAGCATCTGTCCCAGACGCACCACCCTGCCAGCAACAGTCACTCAGTCCACTCAGTGCTTGGTGTCTAACAAAAGCCAGAACGTCCCTGGGTGGGTTTGGAAACCAGCCTTTTGTTTAACAGCTGAAAGCGCTAACCAGTGGCGCCATTGGCTGAGAAACAAATGGAAGATCTCGCACTGATTAGCTGTCATTACAAGAGACACAGCGCACAAGTGAGCTTCCGAGATCAGACGAGATCGAGCGTTCTCAGAGTGGTATGGCCGTAAGCGAGAATTGCTGATTCAAATTGCCAATTTATTTTTGTTTGCTTATATGCCTTTTCTTCTATTCAAGCTCAACTTTTATCACAATTTATCCACCACAGTAGATGTTCATCCTTAAATTAAGCATGAAGGCAAATAAAATGTACATAATTAAAAAAATTGGGCCCAGGACCTCAACAGTTCTTTATAAAAATCTAGAAACCCCTCTGTTATGTAATTCTTTGTTTTCATCCACAATGTTGTCTCCAAGTTTGAAGTTGCTTCACTTTTTTAAGAAAAAACCCCATTGTTACTTTCCATGACACGTTGCTTTCTTCATCCATGTACTTTTTTAACATTTATCATTTGTTCCACATCCATTAACCCCAATCCTTCCTTCTCTATTACTCCCATTAAGGTGTTGTATGCAATTCTTGCGGGCTTCCCTTCCCATAAAAAATCTAAAAAACTTTTTTTAGCCTTCTTTCTGCCCACAATGGCACAGATGATGTGTAGAAAATGTACCATAATTTAGAAATCATTAAAATGTTAAGAACTAACTTTATTTCTTTTGCTGTCTTTTCATCCCTCCTCATTAAAACTCCTAAAATCTTTATTTCTTTTGCTTCCATAAAAGTAAAATGCTCCTGAATCTCATGTATAGCGTTTTATCATAATTTATTTTGGCTCCTGATCCCCTGCAGAACTTTTGTACCGTTTGCATTGCTTTTTTCACCCCTTCCAGATTTTTTACCAATAGCGTTGTGTCATCCGCATATTTAAATATTTTATTCTCTTCTCCCTCGATGCCTAATCCTTTTATTCCTTGCTCTTGTTTTTTTAAGTTAGTCCAAAAGGAACCACAATTAGATGTACAATTAATGTATGGGTCATATACAAATACAACATGAATGGGTCCAAGAGCAAACAATCGAGATCAATTGCTACTGTGGACAGTGGTGCCTAATGTTTGTTAGTTGCAGCACTGCTTTGTTATTGCTGGAAGAGTAGGACCCTCAGAGCAATTGCTGTCAACAGTTGTGTGTTGCATGCTAATTTCAACAGAATTTTGGTGGTTTGTTAAAACTATGACCAGATATTAGATAGAATGTTTTCACTGCTATGGCATGGCTATTGTTTGTCAATATGTATCTTATAACTATATTGAACTACATTTGTATTTGACCATATTTATTGTTGAGTACCTTAGCTCAAATTAATGGTAGGACTAGCATCAAGACAAAAATCAAATCTATGCTTCTGCCTTATTAGCTGTTAGCTCGAATGCATATGTCCAAGCAATATTTTTTCCCTAAATCTAATAGCAAAGTATTTCCATTCAACAGCTGGCTGAGTAGTCACCAAGTGGCATCGAGGCGCTGTGGCTTTGTTGGTTAAAGTGCCTGTCTTGTAAACAGGAGATCCTGGGTTCAAATCCAAGCAGTGCCTGGTGCAATTGTCCTTTGCTGCTTCTTCTTGAGTGCCTTCCAGCTTTTTCTTCATGGCTTGAGATGTAACATTGCAAGTGGATAAGATGGTTTCTCTGGGGCACTGAATGGTAAATTGCAGGCTTTGCTCTAACCCTTTTAAAAACTTGATAGTATTTGTTAGCAATGGAAAAAACTTTTTGAACAAACTACAAGCCATCCATTAAGATGAACATTTCCGAGATAGTAAAATACAGCACTGTGTAACGTAGGGCTCTGTGGCCCAATGGATAGCGCATCCAGACAATGGACTGGTTAAAAGATGAAGAGGTGCCAATAAAATCAATAAAAAAGAAAGAAAAGGAACTGCAGAAAGAGTTTACCTGAAGGAAGTGACAGTGGAGGCAGGTCAACTGAAAGATATGGGAGTATCAGACATAAATAAAGCATTAATAGAGCGGATTGTTGAAGGGAGGATTCTCGCAGTGCGTCCCAAACAAAATAAGTTGTATAAGGTCACTCTGGAACAATAAGAGGACACTGAGAATCTCTTGGACGGTTTGGTTATCAATGGAACCAAGTGTGAGGTCAAAAGACTGCAAAATAGAGACTATGTTGTCTCCTTCATGCAGCTGCCTGTCTACATTACTGATAATAAAATTATAAATAAATTGTAGGGATGGGGAGTTTTCCCAATATCCAAAATAAAAAGGTGAGTGTATCCAGGCACCAACATTGAGGACGAGGGACGAGGTTTGTGAAAACGTGGCTCCCAAAAAAAGTTGCCTCTCTCCCAATACAAAAATAGAAACGGCAGAAGGCCCGCAGTACTTCCAGTTACGCACAGCCATCAAGTGAAGACCTGCCAGCTGTGCATGAGCCCGAATCATTTGGTGAAGGATTGCCCAGATTTTAAGTGCTTTAACTGTGAGAAGAGAGGGCACATTGCGAGGGACTGCAACGCAGTAACGTGCCCGGATTGCAATCTGCCTTTAAATAGGTGTGAGTGTTGGATGGGGAATGAAAAGGCGGAGGATGAACAGCAGGTGGATGCGCAGTTGCATGAACGAGTGAGCGGCGAGAAAAGTAAATAACAACACAAGAGGGAGAAACAACAATGGACAAGGGCGTGGAACAAGAAGAAAAGAAGCACAACAACCAGGAGGATCACTTACAGCAGGACGGGGAATCTAGACCCAAATAGGACTAACTGAAAGTTTGCAAAACGCTTTGGTGGAGAAGAAGGACCAAGAGAAGAGACATCGGTGCACATGCAACAAGGACGGAGAATCATGGACTCAAATGGAGTTGACGTACAGCCTGCAAAATGACCTGAACACAATAGAATCCGACCATCCAGCATGTAAGGAACAAGCAACAGGAATAAAAGATGAAAAGGGAAAAGAAAAAAGGAGGACAAACAAGTAAAGCCAACAAAAAGAATGAGGTCAGTAAAGGCAATATCTAATGTAGAGGTTGCCAGGAAGAAAGTCCTTAAAAAAGACATGATAAAGACTGAAAACAGGTTTGACTCGCTAAAGGACTTGGAGGAGATGAACTGAGATGATCAGTCAAAGGGAAATTAAAATGTATCTTTTTTTTAAAACTGTTATGGATTATAAATTGATATCCTTCTAAAAGTTGCTAAGTAACACCGTGACATCATTGTGCGATGACGTCGTTTCGTCGTTGAAGTGCAAGACTGCGTCTTTATGTTACAAAGTATATAGAAAATGTAGTACAGGACAGAGTCTCTGTATTTTCTGAGCAGCACTGCAGCGCCCCCTGTCACCAAACAGGTGAACCCTTCCCAAGGAAGAACAATCAATCAATCAATCAGTGTATCGTTCAAGGCTGGTCAGGGAACATTGATTTAGATGCATCTTCAATGGAATGAATTTGTGTAGGCAGAACACATCAATAAAAAGGAACTACATACCTGTTTTTACTAACGAGCCTTACTCCCTTTCCACTTGGTCTCCTGAACACACAACATATGTACCTTTCTCCTCTCCATCATATCAGCTACCTCTCTCCCTTTACCAGTAATAGTAATTGGGACCGGCACTAAGAGTGCACTGGCTTGTGCAACCCTATTGGCTGGGTTTTTCCTATCGATCTGTCTAATTTATATATCCATCTTCCTGCTAGTCTGTATTAACAGTTTTTTTCTGTCTGTCGTTCCCACTATTAAGTAACCAGCTACTTGTTTATTCTGTATGTCTGTGTTTGAAAGACAAAGGAGAATAATTATTTTATTGTTGTTTTGATTTCTAATGAAAACAAAGTCACTGTCAGAAGTGGGATTTGAACCCACGCCTCCATGTGGAGACCAGAACACTCAGTTTCCTGGAAGGTACAGAACCTTGAGTCTGGCGCCTTAGACCGCTCGGCCATCCTGACATACAAGCATCGGTTTCTTATCCCTTCAGTGGCTGATAAAACTATTTTTACAAGTTTCTGTCTACTTGTTTGTCTTCTCTATCCTTCTATTTGTGTGTTTCTTATCTATCTACGTCACTCTTATCTGGTTTTCTGTCTGAATGCATATATATATGCCTGTTCATCTTTCCTATCAATCTATTGATCTGTCTAATTTATATATCCATCTGCCTGCTTGTCTGTTTTAACAGTTTGTTTCTGTCTGTCTTTCCCACTATTAGGTAACCATCTTTGTTCTGTATTATATATATTTTGTTTTGATTTCTAATGAAAATAAAGTTACTGTCAGAAGTGGGATTTAAATCCATGCCTCCATGTGGAGACCAGAACACTCAGTTTCCTGGAAGTTATTGAACCTTAAGTCTGGTACCTTTCAAATATTACTCTGTCTTTCTGTCTATCTGTATATCCACCCGGCCATCTATTTGTCCGCCTTTTTGTCTATCTATCTGCCTGTCAGGCTTATATTGTTTTCTGAATGCCCCTCTGACTGCTTGTCTTTCCTATCTACCATGCTGTCTGTCTGTCTGTCTGTCTGTCTGTCTGTCTGTCTGTCTGTCTGTCTGTCTGTCTGTCTGTCTGTCTGTCTATCTATCTATCTATCTATCTATCTATCTATCTATCTATCTATCTATCTATCCATCCATCCATCCATCCATCCATCCATCCATCCATCCATCCATCCATCTGCCTGCTTGTCTGAATTAACTGTTTTTTTTTCCTTTCTGTCTGTCTGTCTGTCTGTCTGTCTGTCTTTCCCACTATTGGGTGACCATCTACTTGTTTCCTCTGTATGTCTTGTTTGAAAGACAAAGTAAAAATTATTTTGATATTTGTTAGTATTTGAACACACACCTCCATGTGGAGATCAAACACTTAGTTTTCTGGAAGGTTTTAATCCTTGAGTCTGTACTTTAGACGACTCAGCAATACTATTAAGAGCTATATTTTACACATTTCTGTCTACTTATTTATCTTATCTAGACTTCTATTTGTGTTTATCTATGTCAGTCTAATCTGTTTTTTAGTCTGAATGCCTATATGCCTGCTCATCTTTTCTATCGCTCTAGCAATCTATATCTATCTAATTTATCTACCCATCTGCCTGCTTGCAGAGGCGGCAAAAGTACACACATCCTTCACTTAAGTAGAAGTACAGATATTCATGTTTTGAAAGACTCTGGAAAAAGTTGAAGTTCTGACTATAATTTTTTACTTAAGTTAAAGTGAAGAAGTTTGGGCTCTGACATGTACTTAATTAGTAGTAAAATGCTACTTTTTTACTTGTTTCAGTGTCACACTGGTAACTGGACCTCACATCATATTAATATTAGGGCTGTCAATCGATTCAAATATTTAATCACACTGTTCTAAATGTGAAGAGAGATGACAGAGACGTCAGAAAGCGCCCCCTATATGTTTTCTCGCATCAGTAAAACAAATGTTTACTGATTAAATATTATTTTTCGGTAAAGTATTTATTTATTTTTATAGCTGAGCAAAGAAAAGACATGGTGAATAAACGTGTGTTGCACTGGAGGATTAATTTCACCTCTTTTATATTTATTTATTTATTTATTTATTTATTTATATTTTAATTAAAAATGATCAAACAGAAATGCGCTGCATTGATCACACGTTAATAAAAACGGGAATTTTTTTTTTTACAAAAAAACTAATTACAAATGTTGTTACCCAATGAATGCTGAACAACAACCATATAGAACACAAGCAGAGAAAAGATGATGATGATCAGGAATGTCTCTGTTCTCAGTCATGTTTACATCACTGACTCCCTCTGTCTCATCCATGTTAACCCCAGACTCTTGTTGCCTTCTGACTGCTTATTGTTAACTTTGTAAACTAGTCTACATCTGTGGTGTGTGAGAGCCAAACAGAAAGATTGCCATTACTTTCCCTTTGATGCACGCAAGCCACAGTGGCCTTAAGGCAGAACCTTGTGTAGTCATGGCTAAGTGGGTAAGGTGATGGATTTGAAATCCGTTGGGGTTTTCCTGCACCACGTTAAAATCTTGCCTACTACGTTTGTGATCTTCGTTTCTTACAAATTTCCTACAGATTGTTCTGCCAGAACACAGCTCTTTAACACTGCAGCAGAACTATTTTAAGTCAACCCCGTAGATGATTAAACCGCAAACGAAATACGTCTGCTACATTTAAGTTTTTTAAGTCTTCTGTTGCTTGTTTGATACTGAAATATTTTGGCACAATTTCACTGAATATCGAAGACTCATTCAAATGCTTGAGCGTGTCTTTGGACAAAAATAGTTGAAACCTTGCTGTAACACACCAGTCTAGCTTTCATTTGACATCACTGGCTTGAACACTTGTTTTGTTATCATGATAGCTAAGCATGGTCTCTCATTTGAACAGAATCTGGTTCCAGGAATGGCACAAAAGTGTGCAACTGTGTGGCTAAATCTGTGTGTAAATAAAGTGCAAAGGGAAAAGAATGCAATGTCTTATCTGCTAGTATCCTCAGATTCCTTATTTTATCGTTTCTATAGTGGCATTTTATATTAATAATTCAATTAGGAGATGGATCATTGATGAACCTTGACACTCTTATTTACAGCGTTTGTGAAAGAAAAAGTGTCACATAAAAGTAAATCAGTGTATTGCATAATGTGAACAAGTGAAAAGGACAGATTTCACAACAATGCTGTACAGAGTACACTGATCTGCATAATCCAGTCCTTTATTGTTTTCTGAAAATAAGCTTAGTATGTGTGTTTTGGACATATCTGGTTTTTTAGAGAAATAAATACAAATCATTACTTTTTGACTAAAAAAGGCTAAACTTCACAAACTAAAAGAAAAACTGTGTGCAGTGCAGGATAACCTTTGTATTGTATTTGACAAGAGCTCGTGAGACTGTTTAACATAGAGCTAAAACGAGCACCTTTTGACTAGCATTTACAGCGACCCTCGATCTCGCTGGATCTAGAGTTTGGACCCATTGATTAAATTCTGCAGTATTTATTGAAGGAGATTTGACTAAATTTATAAAGTGGCAGCAGTGGGATTCGAACCCACGCCTCCAAAGAGACTGGAGCCTAAATCCAGCGCCTTAGACCACTCGGCCACGCGACCAGTAGTTAAACTCTGAGATAGGACTGGGTCTTCTTTTTCTTCTTGGCCTTCTTCCATGTTTTCAATTCTTTTTAGCCATTCTTGAGGTATAGAGTTCTTGATTACATCATATTTATTTTCTATTTCTTGTCTGCTAAAATCCTCCTTTGCCTCCTCCATTATGTCCACAATGTATTGTGTTGGTAAAAACCCCTCTTTGAATTCATGTAAAACATCTCTTACTTTCATAATACCCACATCCCACCATTTCTTAAAGAATATCTCTTTCCCCTGATTTAAAATGCCATCCTCACTAGCACTTTAGACACTGTTGCCCCCATCCGGTTAAAAAAGGTTCGAGAACAAGCACCTGCACCTTGGTATAATAGTCATACGCATGCCCTAAAGAGAACAACACGTAATCTGGAGAGAAAATGGAGGAAAACTAAATTGGAGGTATTTAGAATTGCGTATAAAGACAGTATGCTTAGCTACAGACAGGCGCTAAAAGCTGCTAGAGCTAAACACCTGAGCAAACTCATAGAAAATAACAAAAACAATCCCAGGTTCCTTTTCAGTACAGTCGCTAAATTAACAACAAATCAGGGATCTGAAAAATGTGTTCCATCACAGTTTAGTAGTGAAGACTTTATGAATTTCTTCACTGAAAAAATAGATAACATTCGAAAAACAATTGTGGCAGTTCAACCTCTGACAGCATCTCCCGACACAATCGTACTTACAACCCCACAACTACACTGTTTTACATGTATAGGACAGGAAGAGCTGTATGATGCTATTATGAAAGCTAAATCAACAACATGTCAGTTAGATCCAATTCCCACTAAACTACTGAAGGAAGTGTTATATACAGCTGGTGAGCCTCTTTTAAATATTATTAACTCCTCACTATCGTTAGGTCATGTCCCTAAATCCCTCAAGTTAGCAGTTATTAAGCCCCTCATTAAAAAACCTAATCTGGATCCAAACACGCTATCGAATTACAGACCAATTTCAAATCTCCCATTTATGTCTAAGATTTTAGAAAAGATTGTCGCTGCCCAGTTATGTAACCACTTGCAGGAGAACAATATCTTTGAAGAGTTTCAGTCAGGTTTTAGGCCCCATCATAGCACAGAAAAATGCTCTAGTTAAAATCACTAATGACCTGCTTTTAGCTTCAGACCAAGGCTACATCTCCCTATTAGTTTTACTAGATCTTAGTGCTGCGTTCGACACTATAGATCATGATCTTCTCCTCGATCGCTTACAGAATTACATCGGTATTCAGGGACAGGCATTAAGCTGGTTTAAATCCTACCTGTCCAATCGTTACCATTTCGTAGATTTAAATGGAGAGCTATCCAGGATAATGCTAGTAAATTATGGCGTGCCACAAGGGTCAGTTCTGGGACCCCTGCTTTTTACAATATACATGCTTCCATTAGGAAATATTATTAGAAGGCATGGAATTAGCTTCCATTGTTGTGCTGATGATACCCAGCTATATATTTCATCCAAACCAGGCGATACAGCTCAATTAGCTCGCATAACTGAGTGTGTTGAAGAAATAAGAGATTGGATGACCCATAACTTTCTGCTATTAAATCCTGATAAAACGGAGATTTTGCTCATCGGCCCAAAAAATAGTACACAGAAGCTCCAGCATCTCAGCCTGCATTTAGACGGTTGTTCTGTAACTACTAGTTCAACGGTAAAAGACCTGGGAGTTATTTTAGACAGCAACTTATCTTTTAAAAATCACATCAATCAAGTTACAAAAACAGCCTTCTTTCACCTTAGAAATTGTAGTGTCTTAAACGTATAGTATCTTAAATGTGTAATATCTAAAAGCCTTAACTCATACAATTCTACAAATGGTGTCCTGAAACGGCCAAAGTTAATTACTGAACCATCTGGCCAGATGTTTTCCTTTAAGCCAAATGTATGAAAGGCCCATAGTGCTTATCTTATGAGCCGTGACTGAGAAAATGAAACGGATGGTCGTCTTTAAATCAGTATAAGCCGAAGTATAGAATATGATCCAGGATGCACATCCTCTTGGGAAAAGACCTCTGACCCGTTCTCACTGTATGTTAAGATGAATGGTCTGGGAAAGTTAGCGCTGGTACATTTGAGATATATTAAATCTGGACAAAGACAGGTTTCTCTTTAAGATAAACATTATTGCACAGTAGGCTCATATACATCTGTTATGCATCAAGAGGCGGACCCAGAGAATGATCAGAATATATAATGAGTGTGCAGCCATGGATCGGGAGTCAGACTTTGAATCAGAGCGTGCTGACTCCAGGCTTGACCGGAAGGCCTGTAAAGATGCTATATTTCTGTGCTGAATAAAAATCATTATTTACACGAAATAACTGCGTCTACGGAGATTCCTTCCAACCGACAGCTACACTCCATCAAGACGACGAAATACACAACATTTCCTGGCGTCACGAATCCTGGGCGGTTTGCGGCCTCCTCAGCTTCGCGGATCTGCTCCGACGACGGCTCCCTGATCTGTCCGGCCGGCTGAAACGGTGAGCGTTTGGGGTTCCGTTTATCTGCTGTTGGGTCGCACCGTTAAAGGCCTGTGTGTGGGTTATTGGGTTGTTGAGTGTTGTGTTGTGATTGTCGGTTTGGGTGGCTCTCCGTTCTAAAATTTTTTGCACTGCTGGGCAGCGCAAAAGGGGGGATTTGACTGTAATAATGCTTTAAGGAAAATTAAACGTTGAATTACAATAGAAAAGAAGCGAAGTAAAAAGTTCAAGAGGAAAAAAAAAAGGAACAGGAATAAAGAGAGAAGTGAAGAAAATAAGAGTTGAAGCTAAAGTAAAAAGTAAAAGGTGAATGACTCTGAGAAAGAGTTAAATATGGTAAAAAGTTGAGGAAATAAAGGAAAACAGGAATATAAAGGTTGAAATAAAAAGGGAAAAGTAAGAATAAGGTTTAAAGAGGAAGCCGCAAGATTTGGACAAAAACCCTCAGGGAGGTGACATTTAAGTCAGGCCACAAAACCTGGGCATTCACTAGGTGGATTTCAGGTCAGTTCTGGGAACTGGATGATGCAGAATTAAAAATTCAATTGAAGTTCCCACTCTGACTAATTAGCTGACGAGCTAGGTGATGATGCAACTGTCATTTGAATTTCTGCATATCAAAGAGGTAGCATAAATTTAATAAAGGAAGGAAATAAAGAGAAAAAAGAATAAAGGTGCGGCAAAATAGCATGCTATAAGTTTGTATGACTGAGTCGACTATAGTGTATGTGGAATTTGTGTGTGTGTGTTGAGGAAAACGTGTGTGCGCTTTGAAAAAAAAAAATAAATAAATAAAATAAATAAATAATAATAAGAGAAGATAAGGGGTGTCTCTCCCTTTCTGTGCGCGCGGAACTAAGTGTGTGTTTGTGTTTGCGTGTGTGCGCTCAGCTACGAGTGAAGTCCCTCTTCCTCCGCTGTGGGCGAACCCCCCCCCCTCTTCCTCTGCTTTTCTGTCTCTCTGCGTGTGAGGGTCTGCGCTCCGCTGCGGGCCGGCGGGACCCCCTCCCTTTTCTCTCTCTCTCTCTCTCTCTCTTTCTCTCTCTCTCTCACTCTCTGGAAAATTTGTGTGTGCGTGACTGATTGCAATATGTGCTGAGATGTGTGATATATATATATGAATAAATACATAGGAGAGTTAAGGTGGAAAACAAGGGTTAGTTTCTAGTAACTATAAGGATAATATTTATCTTCTATTAAGAATAAAACAATGAGCCTCATTACATGAGAGGACTGAATCTGTTAAAACTTATGAGCTTCCTTCGGAAGACCTTTTTCTGTTAAATAACAAAAGACAAGATAAAAACAATGAGCCTTTTGGGGAAAATATTTTATGGCTAAATAACTTTATGAGCCTCTAAAGAGGACCTAAATACGAAGTCAAAGCCCCTTAATACTGAATGAATAAAGATATCCCTACAGTGAGACAAAACACTCCCCTGTCCTGAATGAATAATATAATTCCCAAAAAGGACATTTTCAAGTAGAGAAATTAATGAGGGTGTGTGTGTGTGTGCGTGTATGAGCAACTATTATAATAAAAGTGATTATTGTATATGTATATGTATTGTTTGTGAGTAATACTGATTGATGAAAAGTTGGGGTGATTATTAAAGTAAAATAAATCAAAGTTTAAGCAATAATGATGTTTAGAGGTTAAAAGGAGATAAGCAATCTGTAGAGTATAAAATCCTGGCTGTTAATGAATGTTGTGTGTGTGTGTGTGTGGAGCATGTGGTAATAAGGCCCTGTCTGTTTTCTCTGTGTGATTTGTGGTACATGGAACTGCTGTCCAGAACGACACATGAATAGAGGCCCACAACCGGAGCAACATGATCAACGCATGGCTCCTGTTTGACTGAGGCTAGTGCTGTTTTATCCACAAAATTTTAAGTATTTGGATGTGTATGTGAACATATGTAAGCGTATTCAAAAATATAAATTTTTACTGTGCCGTTTGATCTCTCTACTTGAGAAAGAATGCAGTTTAAAAGGAGACTTGGCAACGGACTGACCAGTCGTGGTATTTAACTAGTGAATTATTTGATTTGTACTCGGTCAAGCGTTGTTGTCGTAAGTTTTACAATTTATCTGTGGGTTTTTCGTTGAAGTTAAATTTAAGTAGTATTTAATTTGGCAGTTGGTATCAATTTATGCGTACAAAAGTACAGAAAGTTGTAATAATGTCGAAAATAATTACTCCTGTAGATGTGGTACAGAAGTATAATCCTTTAATTAAGGGCATCGTAAAGATGATGGAGAAATGGCATAAGCGATGGCCTGATATTGAACGACCATGGCCCAAAGAGGGGACCTTTAACCCCGAGGTGATCCAGACAATGCATGTGCTTATATCAACGTATAAAGCGGAGCAGAAAACCGGTAAGAGAGGGAAAAAGCGAAATGATAAAAGACAGATAGAGCTGGGTATTCTCAAGTTATTTGAAAATGAGGGACAGAAGCGGTCAAAGGCTGTTAATGATGAGAGAAATAAGGGTGTGGAGACCATAGCAAAAAGTGGGAAAGAGACAGAAAAGTTGATGGCAAAGATTAACGCACCTTTCTCTCATGTGGATTTAGCAAAGGATCCCCCACCATATGAGAAACAGGTAAAGTTTGAGGACATTTATCCTCAGCTCCCAGTAATTAACCAGGAAGGTGGTTACAGTATCAGAGACGATAATGATCGGATAATAGAAACAGGGCAGGCAGATATGACTATAGAAATGTATCCAAGTACCAAAAGTAAGGGAAAAGCAACACGTTTGGGAAACAAGGGGAATCTGAGGGTTAGAAGGACAAAGGTTATGGATGATGGTGATCAGAGTGAAGGCGGAGCATTAGGTGGATATCATCCTGCTGTCAGGCGTATATTATCCAAGGCAGAAAAACAAGGAGATAGAATGAGGGATAGAGAGTTGGTAAGGAACGATAGCTCTACAGATAGTGAGGAAGGAGATAGTGATGAGGATTTGGAGAATAAGAGTGGTTTGAGAGAATTTTATTCAAAGAAATTTAGCCCGGGATTAGAGGAGCGCCAAGATAGTGCCTCAACAGAGATGGAAGGAAGCATGAGTCGACGGCTTTCACATCTGTTCACCCCTAGGGAGTTGGAGAGGTCATATTCAAAGCAGAAAGGGTCACAGGAGAGAGAGTCTCGGAAAACAGAGAAGCATTACTCTTTACGCTCTAAAGTAAAGGATTGTGATGCACTGTGCCCAGTACTAATAAGAGGACAAAATCTAGAATATAAGCCTTGGCAGAATACAGATATGTCTGACATACTTGAAAAGTTGCCTACTCTACAGAGTGGAGCATACCCTTGGATTTCAAAGCTGGAAGAGATTATGGTGGGAACACAAATGGCTATAGGAGACATTAAGAGATTATTAGCCAGTCTTCTTGGGGTTCAAGGCATGGAGGAAGTCCTACAGAGGGCAGGACTTAATCGTTATGTGGGAACCGCTGTTAATGATTCAGAATTGTTTTCTGCAAACAGAGGTCGTGTGTGGAGAGCTTTGAGGGATATATTTCCAACGAATGTACATCCCGATAACATTTTTATTGAGCCGCTAGGTCAGGAAGAGAATCCGAGGGCCTATGTGTCAAGAGCTCATCAGGTGTGGAGAAGCATCACAGGAAATGATCCAGATTTG
Organism: Silurus aristotelis; assembly: GCF_946808225.1. Taxonomy (NCBI): domain Eukaryota; kingdom Metazoa; phylum Chordata; class Actinopteri; order Siluriformes; family Siluridae; genus Silurus; species Silurus aristotelis. The sequence goes on along the minus strand of NC_139576.1, from coordinate 32,712,771 downwards.
AACCAGATGGAGCAGTCTATTTTAAGAGCTAAAATAGAGAAGGGACTGCCCCAACCAGTAAGGAGTAAGTTAGCCGAAGTGGTCGGTCTTAGGAATGCTGTAAAGGGGACATATATAGATAACATAGCTCATCAGGTGGAATTATATCGTAAAAAAGAATTTGATCAGAAACAGCAGGACCTAGAGACCCTTAGGAAGCTTAATCAGATACAGTTGGTGGATAGTAAAAAGAAAGAGAAAAAGCAGGCTGTGATTGTGCAGGCTCCGCCCCCGGTGGATCAGGCACAATCTCAGCCATATCAGTTTCAGTATCAATTACCGCAGCCACCATCAGCAGGTCCAGCGATTTCTTATCCACAGCCGGCTCCAGGTCAATTTCAGACCTGGAGAGGTCGAGGTCGCGGAACTTTTGGGAGAGGTAGAGGAGGAAGATTTAATTCAAACTTCCAACAGCCACAGGAAGCATGTTACAATTGTGGACAGATTGGTCATTTCGCCCGTGAGTGCAATAGACAAGGAGAAAATTCCAGAGGAAATTTCAGAGGAAATTTCAGGGGCCAGTTTAGGCCATCTGGACGACTGGTGAACCCGTTTAGGGGCCCAGAACCAGGTTTTTAGGGGTGCCCAGAGGATCCGAGCGGGGGATGTCAGCTGGTAGCATCGGGGCCGGAGATAGATCCAACAATAGTGGTGAAAGTAAACAATAAACCATTAGAAGTAATGGCAGATAGCGGAGCTGCTTTCACCTGTATTCGGCCTGAAGATGCTACACATCTCCCCATGTCTGGTCAATTGATTCGGACAATCGGGTTTGAGGGAATAAAACAGCTGATTCCTCTCACGGAACCAATCGAGCTCTGCTATAAAAATCTGAAAACTACAATACCTATATTAGTGTCAGAACATACACCTATTGCACTTTTGGGAAGAGATGCTTTGTGTAGATTGAATTGTACTATAAAATGCACACCTGACGGCTGTCGGGTGGAAGTGCCAAATGACACTGCTTGCGAATTGTTGATGACTAAGGAAACTGAAGCTTCCTCTGTATTCTGGGTTGGAAGTCTTAGTGCTGAATTTTTGGAGCCTGCTAAGTTGTGGGAAAAATTTATTATGGCAAATATGCCCAATGTGCAAACTCCCGAGTATCCACTACATTGCACGCTTAAGTATTTTAAGAATACTGCTCAAACAAGCCCAGATGAATGGTTGAGGAGTCAGCCATACCAAGTTCAACTCAGTTCGAGCTGTATCATTTTAGGACCACAAGGAGCAGCTATGAAGGTGCACGTGGATGATTATTTGGAAAAGGAATTTGATATTAAGAACAGTGTTCCACATGTGACTTTGTTGGTAGCTGAGGAGTATGATCAGAAGCATGTAGGAGAGATGATGGCAGAAGCAGGGAAAGCCGTTTTTGTGCCGTTAACAGAGAATTTAACCATATGGAAGAGTGAAGATCAACGATTTATTAAGATCATGATCTCTGCTCAAGGTTTGGGACAGCCACAAACCGTGCGGCTGACACATAAATCAATTTGTAATGTCAAAATAGACTCAGACCCCATGAGAGAGGAGATGTTGAAGCAAGTCCCAGAAAGTCTGTGGTCTCAACATAGCACGGATATAGGACTTGTGAAGTCAGCACAACCAGTGAAAGTGGAACTTAGACCAGGAGTTAAACCCCCGTGGAGAAATCAATATCCACTGAAAGAAGAGGCAATAAGAGGGATTGGATCACAAATTGAGGGACTTTTAAAAGCCGATGTTTTGAAAATAACTCAAAATCCACAGAGTAATACACCGTTGCTACCTTTGCGGAAACCTGATAATTCTTATCGTTTGGTGCATGATTTAAGAGCAGTAAATGACATAGCAGCGGATTTTCCGGCAGACGTACCGGATCCACATACTTTATTAGCTCAAATTCCGCCTGATGCAACACATTTTACAGTTTTAGATTTGTGTGGTGCATTTTTCAGTGTCCCACTCAGTGCTGAAAGTCAGGGATTGTTTGGGTTTACGTACAATGGTCAGAGTTATGAATACAGAAGATTGCCACAAGGGTTTAAACATAGTCCTCATATTTTCAACAAAGTATTGAAGGATGATTTGACAGGGATAGATCAGGTATTGAAAAGTACTGTTGTTCAATACGTGGATGATATTATTATTTGTTCACCAGATAAGGAAACGTGTCACAAGGACTCAATTAAATTGCTACAGATACTGGCTGAGAAGGGACATAAGGCCTCTCAGAAAAAGCTACAGTATTGTCAAGAGAAGGTAGTTTATTTGGGTCAGACAATAATGCAGGGACACAGAAGCATCTCCAGCAACCAGGTAGAAGCCATCCGTAAGGCCCCAAAGCCTAGGACTGTCAGAGAGTTGATGACATTTCTTGGTATTGCTGGTTATTCCTCAGCATGGGTAGAAGATTATGCTAGTTTAACAGGGCCTTTGAGAGCTATGATTAAAGACACTGGCAATGCTCAGCTTCATTGTAATCTTACCTGGACGCAGGATGGCCTTTTGTCATTTGAAACGATTAAACAGAGACTGCAGGAGGCTCCAGCGTTAGCACTTCCTGACTACACAAATAATTTTTTGTTGTATGTATCTACTTCAACCGGAGGTAAATATGCATGTGCAGTTCTTTGTCAGCCAACAGGTATTGGGACAAGCCCCCAACCCATTTCTTATTATTCCACCGCATATTCAGAAGTAGAGCTAGGGCTACCGTGGTGTTATCGTACAATGGTAGGGGTCTATTTGATGTACGATAAAGCTTCATCTGTCACTATGGGTTACCCAGTAACAATCCTTACCCATCATAGCCTTAGAAATCTCTTGAATTATGGTAAATACACATTAACTATGCCTAGACTCAGAGATTACTATAGACTCCTAGAGCAGGAAGATGTTACTCTAGTGAGATGTGCTACAGTGAACCCAGCTGAAACTTTGCCAACTCTAGAAGATGGCGAACCCCATAACTGTGTACAAGAAGCAGAAAAATATTCCAGGCTTAGATCAGATCTGCAAGCCCTCCCGCTGCGTGAGTCAGATTTGGAGTACTGGACTGATGGGTCCTGCTATCGGGTGGGAGATAAATTGAGTGCTGGCTACGCAGTGGTAAGAGCACAAGGAGCAGGGTTTGTAGTAGAAAAGGCTGAAGTTATACCACAGCCTGCATCTGCTCAGCTTGCTGAACTTGTGGGGCTGACTGAAGCATGTCTGCTAGCCGAAGGCAAGCGAGTGACAATATATACTGATTCCGCGTATGCGCATAATGTGTGCCACTTGTTTGGAGCTGTATGGAAGAACCGAGGGTTTAAGAAGACAGATGGTTCTCCAATACAACATCATGCTCAAATAATGAAGCTGTTACATGCTATGATGAGACCTAAGGAAATAGCAATAGCTAAGTGTGCAGCACATAGGATGGATATGTCAAGGGTCACTCAAGGGAATAAGGCAGCTGATGAAGCTGCTAAGGCTGTCACAGGAGCGGACAAATTGGGTAAAGTGTTTCTGATTACTCATGGAGTGGATTTGGAAGACAAAATTACCATTAGAGATGTGATTTTAATGCAGGAAGCTGCTCCCGCCATGGATAAACAGTTGTGGCTAGATCGAGGTGCTACTCAGGATTCTGCTGGTCTCTGGAGAAATCATGAGGGACTGATAATAGCACCTCCAGATATGTTAGGTCTGTTGATTCAGGAAGCACATGGGTTAGCTCATGTGGCAAGGGGGGAAGTTAGAAGGAAAATCATGAAGGAATATGGTTTTTGGGCACCCTGTTTACTTGAACAGATCGATTATGTCATAGGTAGGTGCGTTATCTGTTTGAAAAATAACGTTCGAAGGTGTGTGCCAGTTCCTCCTGGGCACATTCCCACTCCGAGGGGTCCTATGCGCGAATTAGTTGTGGATTTTGTTGATATGATAAGACCAGTTGAAGGGAAAAGGTATATGTTGGTCATCGTGGATAGGTTTTCTCGTTGGCCTGAGGCCTGTCCAACTAAGCGAAAGGATGCTCAATCTGTTGCCAAGTTCTTGTGTAGAGAGGTTATAAGCAGGTGGGGAATTCCGGATCGAATATCCTCAGATAACGGTAAAGAATTTGTGGATAAAACAGTCAAATTAATCTTACAAAAGTTGGGAATTAAACAGCGTCTTGGAGCAGTGTACCACCCACAAAGTCAAGGAATGTGTGAAAGAATGAATGGTGTTTTAAAGAATCGCATTGTTAAGATCTGTCAGCATACGGGTTTAAATTGGGTAGCAGCGCTTCCGTTGGCACTGATGGCGTGTCGATCAAGTGAGCTGCGTGATTTGCATATGACACCTCATGAGTTGCTAACGGGAAGACGGATGCCGACTCCTTGTTTGCGTACCAGTGGGAAAGGTCCAAGTCTAGCACTTTTGGAAGACGAAATGCGAACTTATGTAACATATATGGTCAGCTTACATAAAAAGATATCCACATATGTTTTTGACAGGCAGAGGAAAGACGAGGCGCAGCAGAAACTTGATGAGCAAAAGAGCACCACAGTGCAACCCGGAGACAAGGTGTTTGTGAAAGTGTTTAGAAGAAAGTGGTATAACGAACGTCGGGAAGGACCATTTGAAGTGGTCCGCAGTACTGGAACAGCGGTCCAGGTCAAAGGGTCTCCAACGTGGTATCATTTATCACATTGTGTTAAAGCACCAAAAGAGGAGATAACGTGTTCCCAGAGTCAGGATGTTGAAGGTTCAAGAGAATTGGAAGAAGGTATGGGTGAGCATGCAGCAGAAGAAGAGATGCATGACAATAACCAGAGTCAAATCCCAGAAGGGGAGATTGTCCATGATATGGGCAATGGTGATGATGATGTGTATGCTTTTGATGATGCCAGAAATGACAGTACAGTTAACGGACAGGAAAGAACATTTGGGGACATTGATTTCCAGCAGGTTCCCGAATCAGCAGAGCCTGTGGCGGTGGAGAGAAATGCGTCACAGGTTAAGAAGGACTGTAACTCAACTGCAGGAGAATCAAGAGAGACAGCTGACAGAAGGAGTCCGAGGCCGGCTCGGAGAAGGGTTAGACCAAAACGATACGAGAACTAGAGCCCATGTGGCTATAGTTTCTCAGCAGATCGCTACAACACCCTCTCCTCCAAAGGTTGTTATCAGAGCTAAGTTAGGGAAAGCGGTTGTTCTTCCTTGTCAATGTGGAAGATGGAATGTTGGTAGTACTAATCCTCCTAAGTGGAGGAATAATCGTGGTGAAGATGTGTTGTTGACAGGACCCGGATTTGAAAGTGTGCCTCGCGATCAAAGAAAGTATTTTTTGTACAATGACATGAAGTTGGTGAAGATGCAGACGGATTGTTCACTAGTTTTGCGTAATGCTACATGGGAAGATGCAGGTGAATATGTGTGCACTTATTTAGAACCAGCATTTAAATTTGTGCCAATTCTTAATTATTGGGAGGATGATTATGTAACGCGTAAAGTGACACTTGTGATAAAAGGTTTGGAACCTAGTGGGAATGTTGCGGATATTACAAAGGTTCAAGATCAATCTAATGCAATGACTACTCCGAGAATGAATAATTCTCAAACAGAGCTTGTTACAGTAGTGCTGGGTACAACTAAGAATGTTGATACATCAACCCAGACTACTACTTTGTCACAGATAAAGCTTGTCACTACAGCTCTGGATACAACTACGAGTGTTATTACATTAACCCAGACTACTCCTACTTTATCTACGATTGTAAAAGAGTATAATGATACAATAGTGCCAATACCTTTGATGCCTGTGAAGTTTGTAAACGTAACACAGGCGCCGGATGTAGTGACCTTAGAATCGACAGAAGTGTTAAATATGACTCAGGAACCCATGTTAAAAACAAAGCCTACAGTAAATGGTAGAGAAGAGACCTTTGAGGCCGGGAAACAGATGTGGGACGAGCATGTTGTAGCCTCAGCTGAGATAACTCAGGAAAATATATCAGATACAATGAGTGACTATTTTAATTCTACTCAAGTTCGTACTTTGCAAAAGAGAGACAGTGACTGGAAAGCATATGGTTTCGATTCATCGGTGTTACAGATTGCTGACCCCTGGGCAAGTAGGAACTTATGGTTCCAGCAGATAACTCATTCTGTTAGATGATGGTGTACTATTAGGTGTCAGTCCTTTGCATTATCATGGTTGTTGTTTCAGCAGCAGGCATCGACGGATATAATAATGGCTTTGTCAAGTAGTCTGTTTAGACCTAAATATGATTGTTCATGGTTGGAAGAATTACCTTATGTGAATCTACTGGATCAACATGAAAATATAATAACAGCAGTCCCTGAGCCGATGGAAGTGACACCTGTGAAAGCTGCTGGTTGTTTCTGTTCAAATGAAACGTATACTGGTTCGGGGATGTATATGGGAGTATCTGATTGTGACAGCTATTTGATGAATTTGGGCCAACATGATAATAAAAATATTAGTAAGTTGTATGAAGTAAAGTTTCGTGCGCCACATCAGAAATATAGTAAAACTTTGATGGTAAGGAATCAAGATTTGCCTGGAAATGTGACAATAGGAAATTTTAGAGATATTTGGTGGGTTTGTGGTGATAAGGCATATATATTTCTGCCTTATGGATGGATAGGATGCTGTTACATGGCAAAACTGAAGCTCCCATATGAGGTTTTTACAGTACAGAAGGGAGACGGTCCTGATACAAATCAGTCAAATGTTGTTTCTGCTAATAGGAGGAAAAGAGCATTGGCACAGTTCCATAATTTGGAGTCATACCATTGGAGAATAAGCCTAGGAGAAAAGTGGGGTATAGGACTGTTCCCATGGTATGGTGTGACATTTTTAGCTGATCATATTGATAACATCACTTATACATTACAGGGTTTCGCCAATGAGACAATAAGGGGATTTGATTTTCTGTCTAATACTCAAAGAAGTCACAGATTGACCCTGCTAAAGCATGACATGGCGTTAGATTATATATTGGCCAAGCAAGGTGGCCTATGTGTGGCTTTGAACTTAACTGGTGACGCATGTTACACCTTGATCCCCGATTCTTCTGATAATATGACTAGTGTTATAGAGGCATTGCGAAACATACGAGATGCCTTCGGTCCAGCTGAAGGAGCCGGATGGTCTGCCAATTCTTGGCTGCAAGACAAATTAGGTCCGTTAGGTGCTGTCCTAGTACAGATTTTTATGGCAGTTGTCGTATCGTTGTGTGTGATGTTTTGCTTTTGCACGCTGTTGCTGACCTTTGCGAAAGCGATGATATTGCGATGGGTTGGAGTTGTGATGCCTGGGGACGGTACCCAGATGGCGCTGCTGCGAAACATACGAGATGAGGATGGAATGGAATTAGATGGTGAACTGATGGAGAAGTATCCGTTTTGATATTAGTTCTTATTGTGATTCTTCATGTTATTTGGCTATAGGCTTACTTTTTGATAGTTTCCCCCATACTGTGTTCGGGTGAAAGGGGGGAATGGAATGTGATATGATTCATTTGTTGCCTGAGAAGACGATACTGGTTGGTTTTTTTTTTTCTTTTCTTCTCTCCAAGGAAACAATATTGGGGGAGATTTGAAGGCTCGGAACAAGGAATGCTGTGATTCTACACATCGGCGACCCCATACTGAGAATCAACGCAGCCGCGGATGGACATTTTCCCCCATACACACATATATATGTTTATTATAGGATTTTATGTGTTACAGTATATCCAGTGACATTGATAGAAAATGTTTATACTAGTAGTAATCATAGTAAGTCATGATAGTTTTTAAGTTTCTTCTGATACATAACCAATGCATATGTATTACTTCTTGTTAAAATCTTGATTGGGCTGGAGTACAATTTGTGGCCACCTGGGGCAGAGGGGCCGTGAGAGCGGTTTTCCTGTCTTGATTGTTTGAAGGATATCTAAGGAGAAACGGCTGCCTGACAGGTTTTTTCTCTCTCACACTCCATAAATTCATTATATTGTTAAGGTTCTGTGACAGAATGTATTATTACTATTTCTGTAACCAATGATGAATATGTATGTTATATTTTTTGTTTATCGTGGGATTATTGATCCCCCGAAGGGGGGAAATATGTAGTGTCTTAAACGTATAGTATCTTAAATGTGTAATATCTAAAAGCCTTAACTCATACAATTCTACAAATGGTGTCCTGAAACGGCCAAAGTTAATTACTGAACCATCTGGCCAGATGTTTTCCTTTAAGCCAAATGTATGAAAGGCCCATAGTGCTTATCTTATGAGCCGTGACTGAGAAAATGAAACGGATGGTCGTCTTTAAATCAGTATAAGCCGAAGTATAGAATATGATCCAGGATGCACATCCTCTTGGGAAAAGACCTCTGACCCGTTCTCACTGTATGTTAAGATGAATGGTCTGGGAAAGTTAGCGCTGGTACATTTGAGATATATTAAATCTGGACAAAGACAGGTTTCTCTTTAAGATAAACATTATTGCACAGTAGGCTCATATACATCTGTTATGCATCAAGAGGCGGACCCAGAGAATGATCAGAATATATAATGAGTGTGCAGCCATGGATCGGGAGTCAGACTTTGAATCAGAGCGTGCTGACTCCAGGCTTGACCGGAAGGCCTGTAAAGATGCTATATTTCTGTGCTGAATAAAAATCATTATTTACACGAAATAACTGCGTCTACGGAGATTCCTTCCAACCGACAGCTACACTCCATCAAGACGACGAAATACACAACAAAATATTTCTAAGCTAAGAAATATGTTATCTATATCTGATGCAGAGAAGCTCGTCCATGCGTTTATGACCTCTAGAATAGACTACTGTAATGCATTACTAGGTGGATGTCCTGCATCATTAATAAACAAGCTTCAGTTAGTTCAGAATGCCGCAGCAAGAGTTCTTACTAGGTCAAGAAAATACGATCATATAACCCCAATCTTATCGTCCCTACATTGGCTTCCTATTAAGTTTCGAATAGACTACAAACTACTGCTACTCACTTATAAAGCACTAAATGGTTTGGCTCCCATGTATCTATCCAGTCTCTTAACACGCTACAATCCGTCACGCTCCCTGAGATCTCAAAACTCTGGGCTTCTAGTAGTTCCTAGAATAGCAAAGTCCACTAAAGGCGGTAGAGCATTTTCACATTTAGCTCCTAAACTCTGGAATAGTCTTCCTGACAGTGTTCGGGGTTCAGATACACTCTCCCAGTTTAAGTGTAGATTAAAAACATATCTTTTTAGCAAAGCCTACACATAACACACATCACGCACATCACATCACAACCTTGTGCTCCAGAACATCTGATCACATGCACATTATCAACTTGTGCTGTTAATATCATGAACAGCAGCTACGCTAATTCCTCTCCACTGCTTCTCTTTCTCTCCCCATCCCGAGGCTTCCTGAGGTTTGGCCAGCTCCAGTCACGTCCCACCTCGTGAAGATTATGGACCTATGGATGATCATGGAGAAGTAGATGCCGAGTGTTTAAAGGCCCTGGCATGGAGAAGCTGATGCTGGATCTATGATGATCACAAATTGTTCTGTATTGTTGAAAGATTTATGACCAAACTTTTGATGTCACCCATATGAGGATGGGTTCCCCTTTGAGTCTGGTTCCTCTCAAGGTTTCTTCCTCATATCATCTAAGGGAGTTTTTCCTTGCCACTGTCGCCACGGCTGCTCATCAGGGACAAACGCACACCATTCACCTTCACTGTTGTTTTCTGTAAAGCTGCTTTGAGACAATGTCTGTTGTGAAAAGCGCTATACAAATAAACTTGACTTGACTTGACTTGACATTGTTTAAGAATAAAGACTGATTTAAAATGTTCTCTTTTCCTTGTGGATTAAAATGTACATGAGATAAAAATTTGCCCCAGGCCCTCAAGAGTTCTTTATAAAAGTCTGGCAACCCCTCCGTTATCCAATTCTTTGTTTTCATCCACAGTATGTTGTCACCAAGACACTTGTTGCTACACTTAATTTAGAAAAAACCCATTGTTGCTTTCCATGCCGCATTGCTTTCTTCATCCATGTATTTTTTTTTATCATTTCCACCCTCAGACTGTTTTTTCTTTGTTCCACATCCATTAATCCCAGTCCTCCCTTCTCTATTGCTCCTATTAAAGTGTTGTATGCAATTCTTGCGGGCTTCCCTTCCCATAAAAAATCTAAAAAACATTTTTTCAGCCTTTTTTTCTGCCCACAACGGCATAGATGATGTGAATAAAATGTACCACAGTTTAGAAATCATTAAGACGTTAAGAACTAAAACTTTCCCTTTTAGTGTTAATGTTCTCATTTTCCAAAATATCAACCTCCTTTCAATCCCTCCTAATATTTCCTCCCACACTGTTTCTTCTGCTTTCTTTTCGTCCCTCCCCATTAAAACTCCTAAAATCTTTATTTCTTTTGCTTCCATAAAAGTAAAATGCTTCGTTAGAACCGTCGCCCTTCCCAATCTCATGTACACCGTTTATTTTGGCTCCTAATTCCCTACAGAACTTTTGTATGATTTGCATTGCTTTTTTTCACCCCTCCAGATCTTTGACCAATAGTGTTGTGTCGTCTGCATTTTTAAATATTTTAATCTCTTCTCCTTCGATGCCTAAAACTTTTATTCCTTGCTCTTGTTTTATAGTTAGTCCTAAAGGTCTAAAGTCTAAACTGATAATAAAACCATCTTTATTCTGCTCACGCATGTATCTTATCGTACCTTTTATACTAATTGTTGTGTCTGCTATATCTCTACCCTTTACACCGTACACATGGTTAGTTTTAATTATGCTCAGCATTACTTCCTTCAGTCTGTTGGCTAAGATTTTGGATAAAATCCTAAAATCAGTATTCAGCATAGTGATTGGTCTGTAGTTTTTAAGATTTGTTTTCTCCCCTTTTTTCTTGTATATTAATTTTATTAAGCCCATTCCCATTCTTTGATTTAACTCTCCTTTTTAAAAAATATCCACGTATACTTCTTTCAAAATACAAGTTTAAAGGTCTTGAATAACTATATATATCTTGAATAACTCAGGATACTAGCGGAACGGATGTTGCATTTTTTTCCCTTTTGCACTTTATTTACACACAGATTTAGCCACACAGTTGCACAATTTTGTGCCATTCCTGGAACCAGATCCTGTTCAAATGAGAGATCATGCTCAGCTATCATGATAACAAAACAAGTGTTCAAGCCAGTGATGTCAAATGGACTATTTTTGTCTAAAGACATGCTCAAGCATTTGGATGAGTCTTTATTATACAGTGAACTTTTGCCAACATTTTTCAGTATCAAAAAAGCAACAGAAGACTTCGAACATAGTCAACATGTTAAATAGTTTTCTCTCATGTTTTTTCAGTATTAATAACAACTCAAGTCTCCTCCACATGGGCTCAGTTCAGAAAAATTGACCAAGAAGGTACAGCCCTATCTGAAGTGCGATTCAAACCCACACCTCCAGAGGAGACTGCAACCTGAACGCAGCGCCTTAAAAAGCTCAGCCATTCTGACAGCCAGGCTTTGACTTTTCTTGCATTGGTGACCATGTCTAGGCCATATGGTGAACATGCAACAGTAGCAGATGTATTTAGTTCGCGGTTTAATTATCTACGGTGTTGACTTAAAAAAGTGCTGCTGATCCACTCAGCCATGGTTACGGAAGGTTTTCCCGATTCTGAACATCCATCAAAAACATTTGTTTTACTGATGCGCCAAGTCTCAAATCAGCACTGAAATCAGCCATGATGCGCACATTCAGCATTTTACTGTCTGGGGGCGGCAAACACGGCAGCACGTTTTGTGCCATTTTTTTCTCATAACACCGAAACGAACATAAATTACTGTCTTTTTTGATCCCACTTCTGACAATGACTTTAATTTCATTAGAAATCAAAACAATAATGAAATAAATATTCTCCTTTGTATTTCAAACACAGACATACAGAATAAACAAGTACATGGTTACCTATTAGTGGGAACGACAGGCAGAAAAACATGGCAGCATCAGTCGAGGATCTGGCAAAAAGTGTAACTGAGTTTCGGGAGACAAAAAGGTATCACTAAAGGATCAAATAAACAAGTCCTTTATCAATCTTTATCTTTATCAGATAACAGACAAGTATATATACACACTGGATAAAACCCGAGCTTAAACTGTTCCTGGTTGGGTAAGAAAACATAGTAACCAGGGATGTGTGAACCCAGACAAACACTTTCTGTGTACCTTACATACTCACATCATAAAGATCCTATAGACACTGAACAGACAACATAGGAATGTGTTTAGAGAACCAGTGTGAGACCCATCTTAATACTAACAAATATGAAAAAATATACAAAAATTTAGCAGGTTGGCCGAACACTCGAGCGCCTTGCAACCCTTGTCAGACTGTCCAAGAACTTCAGCAACTAGCTCAAGAATGGGACCCCCATATTCTTCATTTGTTGCAGTTCTCAAATGCAATCAAGTGTAACATGTCTGCTCATAAAAAACCTTTTACCCAGAAGAAAAAGCAGCACCAGCAACTCCCCATAACTGTGTTCATCACTCGGAAGAAGACACCAGACACTACGCCTTTAGCGACAACAGAAGTTATGGACGAGGGTGAAGATACTGCACCACCTGATGAAGAGCTGTAATGCTCTTCTTGGGTATGCAGTACATTCATTTCATCACCTTCATCATCATTAGTACTGCACACTTAATTCATCCTCATCTTCATCATTCAGGTTGTACCTTCACTGGTGAGTACCCATATAGAATTTTTATGTTAAAATGGTAAATTACGTAGGTTTAAGAATATTAAATGTTTAAAAGCAGAGAAAAGGTTCATGAGAGTGTCGATGTGGTTTATAAATTCTGTATACTGTACTGTATACATATTAGGTTGCCACTTCACGTTCTTTCTCCTATCGGGGGGTCTGGAACGTAACCCCCACGATAGGCAAGGAATTACTTTATATCCAAATCTTTTATTTACTAGAGAGGACCTTTGGCTGATCCTGAACACTTGGCTGTTGCAAACAAGAACAGAGCAAACACCGTACTAAGACGTCTCTGTAGCAGCAGTTTTCAGGCTTCTTGGTATGTTTACTGTAAATCCTGATTTTGAGCATCTTCTCACATTATTTGTGGACTGTTCAGTTTTTTACTCATGTTCTTTGTCCATCTGAAACAGGACGACTTGGCTAACAAGGGCTTAAGGAGAAACTCCCAATGTCAGTCCAAAATCTGACAAAAAAGCATAGTTGTGTTTGGAACAGAAAAACTCAGGAAAGATATCATTAAATCTTTATTCTCTGATGTTTAGTTCTTTATCAACAGGAAAGTGCTTCATCCACTCATGATCTGGCAGCCAGCAACCCCAAAGTCGCTGTTAAGATTTTGAAATCATGGTGGCAAGACATCACAAAGCTCATTCCTCCAGCCGTCACCAAGCCTCAGACTCTCTTTATGAATAATTTAATAGATTACTTTTATAGTGATTTACATCTAAAACTTTTGTTCATAAAGAAATAAATAACATTTTAGATCTGTACAGTGTTATCTGCTGTCTATTATAGTTAATGTTTATGTGGAAAAAGCCTGTATGCTATAGACTCCATGATGGAGACATCAGACATGCTGGTTTGTGATGGTTGGACACTGGTTTGTAATGGTTGGATGCTGGTTTGTGATGGTTGGATGCTGGTTTGTGAATGGAGGGAGGAGCCAGAAAAGCATAGGAAGGAAAAAATGCATAAGCGCACATGGAAACCCGGAGATATTTTATGAGGTTAATATAAAAGCTTCTGCTAGAGATGATGAATGCGGCGGTGCAGCTGTGGCTGCAGTGAAAAGAGACTTGTTGAATTGTGTTCACTGGATTTCCTGCTTTGGTTACCGGCATTCATTTAAACTGTATTAAATGTCTGTGATGCAGCGCTCTGTTATACTGCATATCTGTATAATTCTATAGCTGTGGCATCATAATGATGTTATTAAAAGGGGGATTGGGACTGAAGACCTGCCACTGTATAAACTATTAGAGACAACAAGTAACACTGTGCAGATCTACTGTGTATTTTATTTATTTATGTACATATATATACAATGTTATGACTTTAATCTATAAAAAATATTCATAAAGAGATCACATTTTTAGGCTTCATGTGATGATGGAGGAAGCTGATCTAAGGCACTTGGTGACGACTGAGGGAACGCGCTTGAATGTGATCTTGTTCTGCTTCAGGATCAGTTGCAAAACAAAGCCCAGGTGCTCGTAAGCTCTTAGTAAACGCTTCAGGGAGAAAAAATGAAAAGGAAAAGCATTTAAACACATGCAAAGTTTATTAAATACAACATGCTCTAAAATTAAAACACACCCAAATACACAGGACCAAAAACAGTGTTATTAAAAAAGGGGCTTCTCTGCATTTAATTGATGCTTTTTCTACAACAACTCATAGAAAGTGCCAGGAAAATTCCTTTGGGGTTTTTAGTCACTTTCTTTACAAAAACATGCTGTATGTTACGACTGAAATGTTGCAGTAGTTCTATATTATGAATCTGGACTTTTTCAATGAAGAACAAAGCATGGAGTAGAATAAACTAATACTAATACTAATAATTATAATAATAAGAGGAAGAAAAAGAACTGCATTAGTTAGAAACAGTTGAATTGTAACACTCAGGTCACATTGGCAATTGTCAGTCTCACACTCCCCTCTAGTGGCACTGTCAGTGCTTGATTTTTGCTTAATTCTGAGTAAATATTATTAATAATTTGTTTGTTTTATAATATGTTTATGATGTATCTCTCTCTCTCTCTCTCTCTCTCTCTCTCTCTCTCTCTCTCTCTCTCTCTCTCTCTCTCTCAGACTAGAGTACAGGTGTGCAGTAAAAAAGCTCACACATCTGGCCTATTAAAGAGATGTGTAAGGATGTTGAGCAGTGTGTCAGGTTTCATTAAACACTGTGAGTGTGGATGAGAGAGCTGGTCTCATATTGCTCCAGAAAATTATTATTAAGTTACTGAAAATAACTTGCATTGTTTAGTGGCTGTTTCTCTGATTTAGTGACTGGCAGAGTAATGAAAATACTCCAGCATGTACAGTAATTGAGTGACAGTAGGTAGCGCAATAATGACCTTGTTTATTCATGACATAAGAATTAATGATGTCAACATTAATTTAAAAAAAACACAAAGTTGAATGAGAGAGATCTCAAAGTGAGCTACCTAGTAGCTGAACTCGTAGCCTAATCAAAAAAAGCCCCACACTGTGGCAGAGACATTAATGCTACCTGCCTGCAAAGCTGCTGTCAACAAGATGCTCGGCCCTGACGCAATTAAAGATATAGCTAAAGTTCCTCTCAGATTACACAATTACCAGACGTATTGATGAAACTAAAAACAGAGAGACACTGAGAGCTGCTGAGCAAAAGCTTTGTGTGTCTTTCCTCAATTCCTGCAGGAAATCATTGTTGTGTTCATCTAAACAGCCCCAGATTTCACACTGAGTGACTATAAACTAACTGAGAGACTGAATTAAGAAAGAAAGGAGACTAGTGGTAAATCTTTTCTATAGTTGTGAGGTGACTGATACACAAAGCCATGGAGCAGTTGGACACTGGGGAGACAATCAGATGAATGAAAGTAGAAAATGTGATAAAAACCTAAAGTTTATTGTAAGATTTGAGTCATAATTGTTCAGATGCACAGTGTAGCAGCAATGACACAAAATTCACTTCAGTACAAGAGCAAAAAATTATAGAAAAAAAAAGAAAAACAGATTAAATAAAAAAAAAAAAAACAATCCAATGTTATAATGTAACTTTACAGGCAAAAAATGAAGAAAAAAAAGAATAAGATATTTTCTGTTATTTTTCGCATTATGTCAAACATTAATTAATAAATAAAAACACACAAATAAATAAATTCCAGGACGGATGCAAAAAAATAAAATGAATAAATAAATAAAACAAATAATTAATAAATAAATAAATAAATAATACAAAATAATAAATAAATAAAAACACCACCAACCTCATTATAGGACCTTATTGAACACAGTTACCGACCACGTGACCACTAGGCAACGCGGCAGGTCGGGTGATGACGTCACTCAATAAGCTGCTACATACTCTGTACAAGACAAATGATTGGCTGGAACTTTGAACAAACTCTGCATTGATTGGTCAGTTGACAGACATAATAGGCGTGGTCAACAAACAGCACTGCAATCCATCAACTCACTCTTGTGTGTATCTTAGCAACTGTAGTAAACAAACCAGCAGCTAATAATCACAAGGCGAAACGTTTATACATTTTGATCGCGTTTTCATGTTTTTGTATTTTGCAGTATTAAACTGACAAATGGATTCTGTTCCTCCATGTGGTGATGGCCCCTGGAACACTCCAGTAGAAAGGTGTGTGTGTGTGTGTGTGTGTATTGAGCACGTGGGTATTATCTTATCCAAACGTTCTCTCTCTCTCTCTCTCTCTCTCTCTCTCTCTCTCTCTCTCTCTCTCTCTCTCTCTCTCTCTCTCTCTCTCTCTCTCTCTCTCTCTCTCTCTCTCTCTCTCTCTCTCTCTCTCTCTCTC